>NC_092413.1:6022545-6322545 GCF_040894005.1 Engystomops pustulosus
GAGACTTACCTAGGAACACAGCTCGGGGAGCATCTGTCCACTTCCCATGTAGCAAACAGGTTCATAGGGACAGGTACGGAGCCGGGCCCCTCAGGCCTCATTATGGTCACTCCACTGAGGTTGGGTCCTGCTTCTAACCCCCGGCCAAGGCACAACGACGTATTCCCGCCATTGCCAGATAGAGAGACGGAATTACTGAGGAGAACACCTCCGCCTTTGTCCGCCATCATCCGTTCTGAGGACATACAGAACCTGCAATGAGATAAAAATAAATCCACATTTACATATTCATAGTTACTTATAGGGGCCCCATAGATTCACAAGCTGCATGAGATCCGACTGATGTCCTTCAGAGACCCTAAGCCATCATGGAGTTTACAGCCCTCCTGAAGACTGACATGTAGATCCTGTGTGGACCCCCTTCATGGGGATGACTGTGTAGTCATTCCTATGTATTGAGCTCCCCCTAGTGGTGGCTGCAGGTAGACAGTTTGATTATACAGGGAATTTATCAGCAGTTCTCTAAAACCTCTACACATCAACAAATGTCCTGTTCAGAATGATCAACGTCAAAATAACCATCTGCAGGAGGTTGGGTGTAAAAAACACCCCTAAACCCTGACTCAGGATGCCTAAGAAATTTCGCTCTGGGGCTTTATGACCTTAGACCTTATGACCTTAGAAGGCATTGACTCTTTGAGCCCTTTGGGGCACTGGGTTCCTAGCATGACTCTCCCTTTTTGAACATTTGTCCTCTATGGACCACGTTTGGTAGGTGATGGCAATAAACCACAATCTAATGGTGCCTCGTCCTCTGGCACTGCGGTTGGGTAGATGTTTGGGATCATCCTGTTGCTGTAATGTCCCCCCTGGTTGCATCTTCATTCTCCTGGTAGGTGACAGAAGATGTTTAAACAGAATATCTAGTTATATTCCTCTATCCATCCTTCATTCTATGATATGAAGTCTCCACGTGCCATATGGAGGATCACATATATACTGGGTGTACAGGGGTGAGGGGGCACATATATACTGGGTGTACAGGGGTGAGGGGGCACATATATACTGGGTGTACAGGGGTAAGGGGGCACATATATACTGGGTGTACAGGGGGTGAGGGGGCACATACATACTGGGTGTACTGGGGTGAGGGGGCACATACATACTGGGTGTACTGGGGTGAGGGGGCACATATATACTGGGTGTACAGGAGGAGGGGGCACATATATACTGGGTGTACTGGGGTGAGGGGGCACATACATACTGGGTGTACTGGGGTGAGGGGGCACATATATACTGGGTGTACTGGGGTGAGGGGGCACATATATACTGGGTGTACAGGAGTGAGGGGGCACATATATACTGGGTGTACAGGGGTGAGGGGGCACATATATACTGGGTGTACAGGGGTGAGGGGGCACATATATACTGGGTGTACTGGGGTGAGGGGGCACATATATACTGGGTGTACAGGGGTGAGGGGGCACGTATATACTGGGTGTACAGGGGTGAGGGGGTACATATATACTGGGTGTACAGGGGGTGAGGGGGCACATATATACTGGGTGTACAGGAGTGAGGGGGCACATATATACTGGGTGTACAGGGGGTGAGGGGGCACATATATACTGAGTGTACAGGAGTGAGGGGGCACATATATACTGGGTGTACTGGGGTGAAAGGGCACATATATACTGAGTGTACAGGAGTGAGGGGGCACATATATACTGAGTGTACAGGAGTGAGGGGGCACATATATACTGGGTGTACTGGGGTGAGGGGGCACATATATACTGGGTGTACTGGGGTGAGGGGGCACATATATACTGGGTGTACAGAGGTGAGGGGGCACATATATACTGGGTGTACTGGGGTGAGGGGGCACATATATACTGGGTGTACAGGGGTGAGGGGGCACATATATACTGGGTGTACTGGGGTGAGGGGGCACATATATACTGGGTGTACAGGAGTGAGGGGGCACATATATACTGGGTGTACAGGGGTGAGGGGGCACATATATACTGGGTGTACAGGGGTGAGGGGGCACATATATACTGGGTGTACAGGGGTGAGGGGGCACATATATACTGGGTGTACAGGGGTGAGGGGCACATATATACTGGGTGTACAGGGGTGAGGGGGCACATATATACTGGGTGTACAGGGGTGAGGGGGCACATATATACTGGGTGTACAGGGGTGAGGGGGCACATATATACTGGGTGTACAGGGGGTGAGGGGGCACATATATACTGGGTGTACAGGGGTGAGGGGCACATATATACTGGGTGTACAGGAGTGAGGGGGCACATATATACTGGGTGTACAGGAGTGAGGGGGCACATATATACTGGGTGTACAGGGGTGAGGGGGCACATATATACTTGGTGTACAGGGGTGAGGGGCACATATATACTGGGTGTACAGGGGTGAGGGGGCACGTATATACTGGGTGTACAGGGGTGAGGGGGCACGTATATACTGGGTGTACAGGGGTGAGGGGGTACATATATGCTGGGTGTACAGGGGGTGAGGGGGCACATATATACTGGGTGTACAGGGGTGAGGGGGCACATATATACTGGGTGTACTGCGGTGAGGGGGCACGTATATACTGGGTGTACTGGGGTGAGGGGGCACATATATACTGGGTGTACAGGGGTGAGGGGGCACATATATACAGGCAGTCCCCGGGTTACATACAAGATAGGGTCTGTAGGTTTGTTCTTAAGTTGAATTTGTATGTAAGTCGAATCTGTATATTTTATCATTGTAGTTCCCGACAATTTTTTTTTTTTGCCCCAGTGACAATTGGAGTTTCAAATTTTTTTGCTGTAATAGGACCAAGAATTATCAATAAAGCTTCATTGCAGACAATTTTAAGCTGATTATTGCAATCTGGGACTATTTTAAAGCATCCAGAGAGCTTCACCAGAGGTCACAGTGGGCAGAGGGGTCCGTCTGTAACTATGGGTTGTCTGTAAGTCGGGTGTCCTTAAGTAGGGGACCGCCTGTACTGGGTGTACAGGAGTGAGGGGGCACATATATACTGGGTGTACAGGGGTGAGGGGGCACATATATACTGGGTGTACAGGGGTGAGGGGGCACATATATACTGGGTGTACAGGAGTGAGGGGGCACATATATACTGGGTGTACTGGGGTGAGGGGGCACATATATACTGGGTGTACAGGGGTGAGGGGGCACGTATATACTGGGTGTACAGGAGTGAGGGGGCACATATATACTGGGTGTACTGGGGTGAGGGGGCACATATATACTGGGTGTACAGGGGTGAGGGGGCACATATATACTGGGTGTACAGGGGTGAGGGGGCACATATATACTGGGTGTACAGGAGTGAGGGGGCACATATATACTGGGTGTACTGGGGTGAGGGGGCACATATATACTGGGTGTACAGGGGTGAGGGGGCACGTATATACTGGGTGTACAGGAGTGAGGGGGCACATATATACTGGGTGTACAGGGGTGAGGGGGCACATATATACTGGGTGTACAGGGGTGAGGGGGCACATATATACTGGGTGTACAGGAGTGAGGGGGCACATATATACTGGGTGTACTGGGGTGAGGGGGCACATATATACTGGGTGTACAGGGGTGAGGGGGCACGTATATACTGGGTGTACAGGAGTGAGGGGGCACATATATACTGGGTGTACTGGGGTGAGGGGGCACATATATACTGGGTGTACAGGGGTGAGGGGGCACATATATACTGGGTGTACTGGGGTGAGGGGGCACATATATACTGGGTGTACAGGAGTGAGGGGGCACATATATACTGGGTGTACTGGGGTGAGGGGGCACATATATACTGGGTGTATGGGGAGTGAGGGGGCACATATATACTGGGTGTACTGGGGTGAGGGGGCACATATATACTGGGTGTACAGGGGTGAGGGGGCACATATATACTGGGTGTACAGGGGTGAGGGGGCACATATATACTGGGTGTACTGGGGTGAGGGGGCACATATATACTGGGTGTACAGGGGTGAGGGGGCACATATATACTGGGTGTACTGGGGTGAGGGGGCACATATATACTGGGTGTACAGGGGGTGAGGGGGCACATATATACTGGGTGTACAGGGGGTGAGGGGGCACATATATACTGGGTGTACAGGGGTGAGGGGGCACATATATACTGGGTGTACAGGAGTGAGGGGGCACATATATACTGGGTGTACTGGGGTGAGGGGGCACATATATACTGGGTGTACAGAGGTGAGGGGGCACATATATACTGGGTGTACAGGGGTGAGGGGGCACATATATACTGGGTGTACAGGGGTGAGGGGGCACATATATACTGGGTGTACAGGGGTGAGGGGGCACATATATACTGGGTGTACTGGGGTGAGGGGGCACATATATACTGGGTGTACAGGAGTGAGGGGGCACATATATACTGGGTGTACTGGGGTGAGGGGGCACATATATACTGGGTGTACTGGGGTGAGGGGGCACATATATACTGGGTGTACAGGAGTGAGGGGGCACATATATACTGGGTGTACTGGGGTGAGGGGGCACATATATACTGGGTGTATGGGGGGTGAGGGGGCACATATATACTGGGTGTACTGGGGTGAGGGGGCACATATATACTGGGTGTACTGGGGTGAGGGGGCACATATATACTGGGTGTACTGGGGTGAGGGGGCACATATATACTGGGTGTACTGGGGTGAGGGGGCACATATATACTGGGTGTACTGGGGTGAGGGGGCACATATATACTGGGTGTACTGGGGTGAGGGGGCACATATATACTGGGTGTACAGGAGTGAGGGGGCACATATATACTGGGTGTACTGGGGTGAGGGGGCACATATATACTGGGTGTATGGGGGGTGAGGGGGCACATATATACTGGGTGTACAGGGGTGAGGGGGCACATATATACTGGGTGTACAGGGGTGAGGGGGCACATATATATACTGGGTGTACAGGGGTGAGGGGGCACGTATATACTGGGTGTACTGGGGTGAGGGGGCACATATATACTGGGTGTACAGGGGTGAGGGGGCACATATGTACTGGGTGTACTGGGGTGAGGGGGCACATATATACTGGGTGTACTGGGGTGAGGGGGCACATATATACTGGGTGTACTGGGGTGAGGGGGCACATATATACTGGGTGTACTGGGGTGAGGGGGCACATATATACTGGGTGTACAGGAGTGAGGGGGCACATATATACTGGGTGTACTGGGGTGAGGGGGCACATATATACTGGGTGTATGGGGGGTGAGGGGGCACATATATACTGGGTGTACAGGGGTGAGGGGGCACATATATACTGGGTGTACAGGGGTGAGGGGGCACATATATATACTGGGTGTACAGGGGTGAGGGGGCACGTATATACTGGGTGTACTGGGGTGAGGGGGCACATATATACTGGGTGTATGGGGGGTGAGGGGGCACATATATACTGGGTGTATGGGGGGTGAGGGGGCACATATATACTGGGTGTACTGGGGTGAGGGGGCACATATATACTGGGTGTACAGGGGGTGAGGGGGCACATATATACTGGGTGTACAGGGGGTGAGGGGGCACATATATACTGGGTGTACAGAGGTGAGGGGGCACATATATACTGGGTGTATGGGGGGTGAGGGGGCACATATATACTGGGTGTACAGGGGATGAGGGGGCACATATATACTGGGTGTACAGGGGTGAGGGGGCACATATATACTGGGTGTACAGGGGTGAGGGGGCACATATATACTGGGTGTACAGGGGTGAGGGGCACATATATACTGGGTGTACAGGGGTGAGGGGGCACATATATACTGGGTGTACAGGGGTGAGGGGGCACATATATACTGGGTGTACTGGGGTGAGGGGGCACATATATACTGGGTGTACAGGGGTGAGGGGGCACATATATACTGGGTGTACAGGGGTGAGGGGGCACATATATACTGGGTGTACAGGGGTGAGGGGGCACATATATACTGGGTGTACAGGGGTGAGGGGCACATATATACTGGGTGTACAGGGGTGAGGGGGCACATATATACTGGGTGTACAGGGGTGAGGGGGCACATATATACTGGGTGTACTGGGGTGAGGGGGCACATATATACTGGGTGTACTGGGGTGAGGGGGCACATATATATATTCCGGGTCTGGGGATTCTCTCACCGGTTGATGCTGGGAGTCGGCGAGGCTGGGATTATGTGATGTCACAGTCATGTGATCAGGGAGAGATGATGGGCGGATCCTCCAGGACCTCGATGTATATCAGTTACCAGGGAAACAAGACTGGAAACCTCTTCCTCTAGGCCTCCACCTTATATATCCTAATAGAGGGACATGCTGCTGTATATATTCTAATACTGACGCATAGTTACATGTCTATAATAATACTGCTGTTAGTAAGGGGAGTCCTCTCCTGTAGAGTGTAAGCTCTTATGGTTGGGGGTTCCTCTCCTGTAGAGTGTAAGCTCTTATGGTTGGGGGTTCCTCTCCTGTAGAGTGTAAGCTCTTATGGTTGAGGAGTCCTCTCCTGTAGAGTGTAAGCTCTTATGGTTGGGGGGGGGGGGTCCTCTCCTGTAGAGTGTAAGCTCTTATGGTTGTGGGTTCTCTCCTGTAGAGTGTAAGCTCTTATGGTTGGGGGGTCCTCTCCTGTAGAGTGTAAGCTCTTATGGTTGGGGGTTCCTCTCCAGTAGAGTGTAAGCTTTTATGGTTGGGGTTTCCTCTCCTGTAGAGTGTAAGCTCTTATGGTTGAGGAGTCCTCTCCTGTAGAGTGTAAGCTCTTATGGTTGGGGGGGGGGGTCCTCTCCTGTAGAGTGTAAGCTCTTATGGTTGTGGGTTCTCTCCTGTAGAGTGTAAGCTCTTATGGTTGGGGGGTCCTCTCCTGTAGAGTGTAAGCTCTTATGGGTTGGGGGGGGGGTCCTCTCCTGTAGAGTGTAAGCTCTTATGGGTTGGGGGGGGGTCCTCTCCTGTAGAGTGTAAGCTCTTGTGGTTGGGGGGTCCTCTCCTGTAGAGTGTAAGCTCTTATGGTTGGGGGTCCTCTCCTGTAGAGTGTAAGCTCTTATGGTTGGTGGTCTCCTCTCCTGTAGAGTGTAAGCTCTTATGGTTGGGGGTTCCTCTCCTGTAGAGTGTAAGCTCTTATGGTTGGAGGTTCCTCTCCTGTAGAGTGTAAGCTCTTATGGTTGGGGGTCCTCTCCTGTAGAGTGTAAGCTCTTATGGTTGGTGGGTCCTCTCCTGTAGAGTGTAAGCTCTTATGGTTGGGGGTCCTCTCCTGTAGAGTGTAAGCTCTTGTGGTTGGGGGGGTCCTCTCCTGTAGAGTGTAAGCTCTTATGGTGGGGGTCCTCTCCTGTAGAGTGCAAGCTCTTATGGTTGGGGGGTCCTCTCCTGTAGAGTGTAAGCTCTTATGGTTGGAGGTTCCTCTCCTGTAGAGTGTAAGCTCTTATGGTTGGGGGGTCCTCTCCTGTAGATTGTAAGCTCTTATGGGTTGGGGGGGGGGTCCTCTCCTGTAGAGTGTAAGCTCTTATGGTTGGGGGTCCTCTCCTGTAGAGTGTAAGCTCTTATGGTTGGGGGTCCTCTCCTGTAGAGTGTAAGCTCTTATGGTTGGGGGGTTCCTCTCCTGTAGAGTGTAAGCTCTTATGGTTGGGGGGTCCTATCCTGTAGAGTGTGAGCTCTTATGGTTGGAGGGTCCTCCTCTCCTGCAGAGTGTAAGCTCTTATGGTTGGGGGGTCCTCTCCTGTAGAGTGTAAGCTCTTATTGTTGGGGGTTCTCTCCTGTAGAGTGTAAGCTCTTATGGTTGGGGGGGGGGGGTCCTCTCCTGTAGAGTGTAAGCTCTTATGGTTGGAGGGTCCTCCTCTCCTGCAGAGTGTAAGCTCTTATGGTTGGGGGGTCCTCTCCTGTAGAGTGTAAGCTCTTATGGTTGGGGGTTCTCTCCTGTAGAGTGTAAGCTCTTATGGTTGGGGGGTCCTCTCCTGTAGAGTGTAAGCTCTTATGGTTGGAAGGTCCTCTCCTGTAGAGTGTAAGCTCTTATGGTTGGGGGTTCTCTCCTGTAGAGTGTAAGCTCTTATGGTTGGGGGGGGGTCCTCTCCTGTAGAGTGTAAGCTCTTATGGTTGGGGGGTCCTCTCCTGTAGAGTGTAAGCTCTTATGGTTGGGGGTCCTCTCCTGTAGAGTGTAAGCTCTTATGGTTAGGGGTCTCCTCTCCTGTAGAGTGTAAGCTCTTATGGTTGGGGGTCCTCTCCTGTAGAGTGTAAGCTCTTATGGTTGGGGGTCCTCTCCTGTAGAGTTTAAGCTCTTATGGTTGGGGGGGGGGGGGTCCTCTCCTGTAGAGTGTAAGCTCTTGTGGTTGGGGGGAGGGGGTCCACTCCTGTAGAGTGTGAGCTCTTATGGTTGGAGGTTCCTCTCCTGTAGAGTGTAAGCTCTTATGGTTGGGGGGTCCTCTCCTGTAGAGTGTAAGCTCTTATGGTTGGTGGTCTCCTCTCCTGTAGAGTGTAAGCTCTTATGGTTGGGGGTCCTATCCTGTAGAGTGTGAGCTCTTATGGTTGGGGGGTCCTCTCCTGTAGAGTGTAAGCTCTTATGGTTGGGGGGTTCTCTCCTGTAGAGTGTAAGCTCTTATGGTTGGTGGGTCCTCTCCTGTAGAGTGTAAGCTCTTATGGTTGGGGGGTCCTCTCCTGTAGAGTGTAAGCTCTTATGGTTGGGGGTCCTCTCCTGTAGAGTGTAAGCTCTTATGGTTGGTGGTCTCCTCTCCTGTAGAGTGTAAGCTCTTATGGTGGGGGTCCTCTCCTGTAGAGTGCAAGCTCTTATGGTTGGGGGGTCCTCTCCTGTAGAGTGTAAGCTCTTATGGTTGGAGTTTCCTCTCCTGTAGAGTGTAAGCTCTTATGGTTGGGGGGTCCTCTCCTGTAGAGTGTAAGCTCTTATGGTTGGAGGTTCCTCTCCTGTAGAGTGTAAGCTCTTATGGTTGGGGGGTCCTCTCCTGTAGATTGTAAGCTCTTATGGGCTGGGGGGGGTCCTCTCCTGTAGAGTGTAAGCTCTTATGGTTGGGGGTCCTCTCCTGTAGAGTGTAAGCTCTTATGGTTGGGGGTCCTCTCCTGTAGAGTGTAAGCTCTTATGGTTGGGGGGTCCTATCCTGTAGAGTGTGAGCTCTTATGGTTGGAGGGTCCTCCTCTCCTGCAGAGTGTAGGCTCTTATGGTTGGGGGGTCCTCTCCTGTAGAGTGTAAGCTCTTATGGTTGGGGGTTCTCTCCTGTAGAGTGTAAGCTCTTATGGTTGGGGGGTCCTCTCCTGTAGAGTGTAAGCTCTTATGGTTGGGGGGTCCTCTCCTGTAGAGTGTAAGCTCTTATGGTTGGGGGTTCTCTCCTGTAGAGTGTAAGCTCTTATGGTTGGGGGGGGGGGGCCTTTCCTGTAGAGTGTAAGCTCTTATGGTTGGGGGGTCCTCTCCTGTAGAGTGTAAGCTCTTATGGTTGGGGGTCCTCTCCTGTAGAGTGTAAGCTCTTATGGTTAGGGGTCTCCTCTCCTGTAGAGTGTAGGCTCTTATGGTTGGGGGTCCTCTCCTGTAGAGTGTAAGCTCTTATGGTTGGGGGTCCTCTCCTGTAGAGTTTAAGCTCTTATGGTTGGGGGGGGGGGGGTCCTCTCCTGTAGAGTGTAAGCTCTTATAGTTGGGGGGGTCCTCTCCTGTAGAGTGTAAGCTCTTGTGGTTGGGGGGAGGGGGTCCACTCCTGTAGAGTGTGAGCTCTTATGGTTGGAGGTTCCTCTCCTGTAGAGTGTAAGCTCTTATGGTTGGGGGGTCCTCTCCTGTAGAGTGTAAGCTCTTATGGTTGGTGGTCTCCTCTCCTGTAGAGTGTAAGCTCTTATGGTTGGGGGTCCTATCCTGTAGAGTGTGAGCTCTTATGGTTGGGGGGTCCTCTCCTGTAGAGTGTAAGCTCTTATGGTTGGGGGGTTCTCTCCTGTAGAGTGTAAGCTTTTATGGTTGGTGGTCTCCTCTCCTGTAGAGTGTAAGCTCTTATGGTTGGTGGTCTCCTCTCCTGTAGAGTGTGAGCTCTTATGGTTGGTGGTCTCCTCTCCTGTAGAGTGTGAGCTCTTATGGTTGGAGGTTCCTCTCCTGTAGAGTGTAAGCTCTTATGGTTGGTGGGTCCTCTCCAGTAGAGTGTAAGCTCTTATGGTTGGGGGTCCTCTCCTGTAGAGTGTAAGCTCTTATGGTTGGGGGTCCTCTCCTGTAGAGTGTAAGCTCTTATGGTTGGGGAGTCCTCTCCTGTAGAGTGTAAGCTCTTATGGTTGGTGGTCTCCTCTCCTGTAGAGTGTAAGCTCTTATGGTTGGGGGGGTCCTCTCCTGTAGAGTGTGAGCTCTTATGGTTGGAGGTTCCTCTCCTGTAGAGTGTAAGCTCTTATGGTTGGGGAGTCCTCTCCTGTAGAGTGTAAGCTCTTATGGTTGGTGGTCTCCTCTCCTGTAGAGTGTAAGCTCTTATGGTTGGGGGGTCCTCTCCTGTAGAGTGTAAGCTCTTATGTTTTGGGGTCCTCTCCTGTAGAGTGTAAGCTCTTATGGTTGGGAAGTCCTCTCCTGTAGAGTGTAAGCTCTTATGGTTGGGGGGTCCTCTCCTGTAGAGTGTAAGCTCTTATGTTTGGGGAGGGGGGTGTTCCTCTCCTGTAGAGTGTAAGCTCTTGTGGTTGGGATGGTCCTCTCCTGTAGAGTGTAAGCTCTTATGGTTGGGGTCCTCTCCTGTAGAGTGTAAGCTCTTATGGTTGGGGGTCCTCTCCAGTAGAGTGTAAGCTCTTACGGTTGGGGGGTTCCTCTCCTATAGAGTGTAAGCTCTTATGGTTGGGGGGTCCTCTCCTGTAGTGTGTAAGCTCTTATGGTTGGAGGGTCCTCCTCTCCTGTAGAGTGTAAGCTCTTATGGTTGGAGGGTCCTTCTCTCCTGTAGAGTGTAAGCTCTTATGGTTGGGGGTTCCTCTCCTGTAGAGTGTAAGCTCTTATGGTTGGGGGTTCCTCTCCTGTAGAGTGTAAGCTCTTATATTTGGGGGGGGTCCTCTCCAGTAGAGTGTAAGCTCTTATGGTTGGGGGGTTCCTCTCCTGTAGAGTGTAAGCTCTTATGGATGGGGGTTCCTTTCCTGTAGAGTGTAAGCTCTTATGGTTGGGGGGGGGGTCCTCTCCTGTAGAGTGTAAGCTCTTGTGGTTGGGGGGGGGGGGTCCTCTCCTGTAGAGTGTAAGCTCTTATGGTGGGGGTCCTCTCCTGTAGAGTGTAAGCTCTTATGGTTGGGGGGTCCTCTCCTGTAGAGTGTAAGCTCTTATGGTTGGAGGTTCCTCTCCTGTAGAGTGTAAGCTCTTATGGTTGGGGGTCCTCTCCTGTAGAATGTAAGCTCTTATGGTTGGGGTCCTCTCCTGTAGAGTGTAAGCTCTTATGGTTGGGGGTCCTCTCCAGTAGAGTGTGAGCTCTTATGTTTGGGGATCCTCTCCTGTAGAGTGTAAGCTCTTATGGTTGGGGGGTTCCTATCCTATAGAGTGTAAGCTCTTATGGTTGGGGGTCCTCTCCTGTAGAGTGTAAGCTCTTATGATTGGAGGGTCCTCCTCTCCTGTAGAGTGTAAGCTCTTATGGTTGGGGGTTCCTCTCCTGTAGAGTGTAAGCTCTTATGTTTGGGGGGGTGGTCCTCTCCAGTAGAGTGTAAGCTCTTATGGTTGGGGGGTTCTTCTCCTGTAGAGTGTGAGCTCTTATGGTTGGGGGTCCTATCCTGTAGAGTGTGAGCTCTTATGGTTGGGGGGGGGTCCTCTCCTGTAGAGTGTAAGCTCTTATGGTTGGAGGTTCCTCTCCTGTAGAGTGTAAGCTCTTATGGTTGGTGGGTCCTCTCCAGTAGAGTGTAAGCTCTTATGGTTGGGGGTCCTCTCCTGTAGAGTGTAAGCTCTTATGGTTGGGGGTCCTCTCCTGTAGAGTGTAAGCTCTTATGGTTGGGGTGTCCTCTCCCGTAGAGCGTAAGATTTTATGGTTGGGGGGGGGGTCCTCTCCTGTAGAGTGTAAGCTCTTATGGTTGGAGGTTCCTCTCCTGTAGAGTGTAAGCTCTTATGGTTGGAGGTTCCTCTCCTGTAGAGTGTAAGCTCTTATGGTTGGGGGTCCTCTCCTGTAGAGTGTGAGCTCTTATGGTTGGAGGTTCCTCTCCTGTAGAGTGTAAGCTCTTATGTGCAGGGTCCTCTCTCCTGTAGAGTGTAAGCTCTTATGGGCAGGGTCCTCTCTCCTGTAGAGTGTAAGCTCTTATGGTTGGAGGTTCCTCTCCTGTAGAGTGTAAGCTCTTATGGTTGGAGGTTCCTCTCCTGTAGAGTGTAAGCTCTTATGGTTGGAGGTTCCTCTCCTGTAGAGTGTAAGCTCTTATGGTTGGGGGTCCTCTCCTGTAGAGTGTGAGCTCTTATGGTTGGAGGTTCCTCTCCTGTAGAGTGTAAGCTCTTATGTGCAGGGTCCTCTCTCCTGTAGAGTGTAAGCTCTTATGGGCAGGGTCCTCTCTCCTGTAGAGTGTAAGCTCTTATGGTTGGAGGTTCCTCTCCTGTAGAGTGTAAGCTCTTATGGTTGGGGTTCCTCTCCTGTAGAGTGTGAGCTCTTATGGTTGGAGGTTCCTCTCCTGTAGAGTGTAAGCTCTTATGGTTGGAGGGTCCTCCTCTCCTGTAGAGTGTAAGCTCTTATGGGTGGAGGGTCCTTCTCTCCTGTAGAGTGTAAGCTCTTATGGTTGGGGGGGGGTCCTCTCCTGTAGAGTGTAAGCTCTTGTGGTTGGGGGGGGGTCCTCTCCTGTAGAGTGCAAGCTCTTATGTTTGGGGGTCTTCTCCTGTAGAGTGTAAGCTCTTATGGTTGGAGGTTCCTCTCCTGTAGAGTGTGAGCTCTTATGGTTGGAGGTTCCTCTCCTGTAGAGTGTAAGCTCTTATGGTTGGAGGGTCCTCCTCTCCTGTAGAGTGTAAGCTCTTATGGGTGGAGGGTCCTTCTCTCCTGTAGAGTGTAAGCTCTTATGGTTGGGGGGGGGGTCTTCTCCTGTAGAGTGTAAGCTCTTATGGTTGGAGGTTCCTCTCCTGTAGAGTGTAAGCTCTTATGTTTGGGGGGGGGGTCCTCTCCAGTAGAGTGTAAGCTCTTATGGTTGGGGGGGGGTCTTCTCCTGTAGAGTGTAAGCTCTTATGGTTGGGGGGTTCTTCTCCTGTAGAGTGTGAGCTCTTATGGTTGGAGGTTCCTCTCCTGTAGAGTGTAAGCTCTTATGGTTGGAGGGTCCTCCTCTCCTGTAGAGTGTAAGCTCTTATGGTTGGGGGTCCTCTCCTGTAGAGTGTAAGCTCTTATGGTTGGGGGTTCTCTCCAGTAGAGTGTAAGCTCTTATGGTTGGGGTTCCTCTCCTGTAGAGTGTAAGCTCTTATGTGTAGGGGGTCTTCTCCTGTAGAGTGTAAGCTCTTATGGTTGGGGGTCCTCTCCTGTAGAGTGTATGCTCTTATGATCAGGCGGTTCTCTCTTGTGGCTCCCACTCAGGCGCCATATTCCTTACATGTAAAGGGTGGTTGTCGTGTTGGGGTGTGAACCAGGGGCTTGATGGGATGTATTGGTCATAAGGGCGGGGCTGCACAGGTTTAACCTCTGACTTTGTGGTGACCTCTATATTCTCTTCCTTCATATTTTAGGCTGAGGTTACATTTTTCTAGATACATTATGTTGTTTTTTTGAGTTTTCTTTCTTAATATTCTGATCTCTATAACCTGAAACGCGTCTTCTGGATCCTCCGCCATTTATGGCTTTTGTATAGTTTTGGACATCATAATGACCCGTCCGCAGATGATCGCGCAGAGAATCCAGGGCGGAGGGCGGGAGGTGAAAAACTTTGTGGTTATATGAGGCACAATGTATGAATCCAATGGGGCAGATTTACTTACCCGGTCCATTCGCGATCCAGCGGTGCGTTCTGTGCGCTGGATTCGGGTCCGGCCGGGATTTATTAAGGTAGTTCCTCTGCCGTCCACCAGGTGGCGCTGCTGCACTGAAGAGCATCGAACGCACTGGAATACACCGAGCCGGGCTGAGTGAAGGTAAGTGCAATTTTCGCGACATATATTTTTTTTTTTAAATGCGGCGGTTTTTACGAATCCGTCGGGTTTTCGTGCGCCAAAATCCCAGGGCAATTCAGGGAAAATTGGCGCAAATCGGAGATATTCGGGTAACGCGTAGGGAAAACGCGAATCGGGCCCTTAGTAAATGACCCCCGATGTGTCCGTTGCAGGGAAAACACACAATTTAAGGAAAGCTGGAGAGAAGGATCATCGGACGGGGGGCAATATTTTGGTAAATATTCATGGACTCCTGGGGTCACAGGTCCCCTGACCTGAAGAGGAGACTGAAGGCCACATCATATAACGGCTGCGCGACCAACATCAGTCGTTACGTTAGAGCAGAGTAACTCAAACGTTGCAATTTTGGACACAATCCAAGGGCTTCTCCTGTGATGACCCCGTGGAGGTCACATTGCAGTCAGGACCTTGACCTGTGACCCCGGGGGAAGCTCTTGGGTTGCGTCTCAGAACCTCCAGAACTTACTTTCTTCTGCTCTTTTAAAATCCATGGAGGATAATAAAAGGTTATATAAGACCCCGAGGCTGCGGACCACCGACTCCTCCATCACGTGACCACCAGGAACACCAAATCCTAGAATATGGGACAAGACACGGAGCAATTCCCGATAATTTACTGAATGTCCAATAAAAACCCAGGAGAGGAGTCACTCCCCCTCACAGGTGCTACAGGTCATGGATCACAGTAACCCCCTCCTCTGCTGCAGAGCATTACGCCAGCAGAGCGTCGCCCTCCCATCCCACAGGGAGAACCAGAGGCCGCGGGGCCTGAACCATGTGACAGAGACAAGAGATCGGGAGCGTCACAGGTCACCAGAGACAATGCAAGGGAGATGATCTGCAGAGTCGCTCACAGGCAAGTGCAGGCTTGTTGTTCTTACTATTTAACATCTCTTCTGCAGAGCATCTCAACACCAGATGTGGCAAAGCCTCACACCAGATGCAGTGAGCAAAGAAGATTCCACCTCTGCAGAGCATCATACCGGATGGAAGGAATCAACAGAGAAGTCTCCCTCCTCTGCAGAGCATCACACCAGATGGATGGAGTCAGCAGAAAAGGCTCCATCCTCTGCAGAGCATCACACCAGATGGATGGAGTCAGCAGAAAAGGCTCCATCCTCTGCAGAGCATCACACCGGATAGATGGAGTCAGCAGAGAAGGCTCCATCCTCTGCAGAGCATCACACCGGATGGATGATGTCAGCAGAGAAGGCTCCATCCTCTGCAGAGCATCACACCGGATAGATGGAGTCAGCAGAGAAGGCTCCATCCTCTGCAGAGCATCATCTGAGGATCCCAGCTCTTTATGTCCATAAAGGTTCTATACTTGGAGTCCAGTGTACAGAGGAGCCCCGGTGCTCCCCCTATTGCTGGTTGGGGAGTCGTCTTCGGTCCTTGGTTGCGTTTCGCTTTCTCTTTTTGCTCAGGAAACTTTCCACTTTTCCTTTTTTCTTCAGCTCCAAATATTTATCTGCGAGTTCTAACTTCCGGACGTCACCTGAGGGCAGAAGGAACGAGGATTATTACTGACCCCGAGCAGCACCTACCCGAGAAGAGCGCCCCCACCAGGCGGAATATGGGGCAATGCATCAGCCCTGAGGGTAACAAGATGCCACACAGCGACCACCCGCGGCCCCCACCAGCGCCCCCGTTTATAGGACCCCCAGTGCCGGGGTCCTGTGTAGCCCCATATAAGTGGGAGGAGTCACCTTTCTTGAGGTAGAAGGGCTTCTTCCCCTGCTGTGCCTGTTCTCTCTGCTGCCTCTTGAACTCCAGCTGCTGTTCCCAGAGCCTCTGCTTCTTCTGCGACGCCTTCTCCTGCTGATCCTGAAGGTAAACACAAACCCCAATGAGGAGCAGATCTTGGGGTCCCCCGGGTTCCCCGTTCCTGCCGGTTCCGTTCTTACCATCCTGCGCAGGAGCTGCTGCACTCGCTGCTTTGCCTCCGGGTTGCGCATTTTCTTAAGTTTCTTTTCTAAAATCTGTAAAACCAATGAGAAGTGAGCGAGGAGCCGGGACCTCTACAGATGTCCCCCCCCACACACACCGGCGCCTCCCCCCCCCCCTCTCACCACACACTGCCCCCCCCCCCTCACCGCACACCAGCGTCCACCCTCCCCCCTCACCACACACCAGCGCCTCCCCCCCCTCACCACACACTGGCGTCCCCCCTACCCACACATGGACCCCACAGGCCCCGCGTCACCTTCTTCTCGTTCTTCTTGATGTCATCGATGAATCCGTACGTCTTGTGAAAGATTTCAGGCTTAAACTCCCCTGAGAGGTCGTCAAATCGCGGATCCCGCAGCACCTGCACATGAAGAGCGAATCAACGCTAAGGAGACAACACAACGTGCTGGGGGCCACAAGATAGATGCTGGGACCCCCACAGAGCAGGAGGATGTGACCAGAGGGGTCCAGCTTTCCAATCTGTGTCTATAATAGAGCAAAAATAGGAAGACAAAGCCCTCGCTACCTGCAGCTCATTCAGCAGGACCCCCCGTCATGATAGAGGGTCCTGCAGCACCAATAACACAAGGTCCCGGCAGTCAGACACCGACCCACAAGTTACGTCCTAGAAATGTGGTAAACATTTGGTCCATATTTGTTTTGGCCCCAACTGGACACCGACCCGCACTCTGGAGCCAGAACATCCATCACAATCCGTCCTGATACCCCAGGGACATTCCTCCTAGATCCAGGCCCCGGGACTGCGGGATCTTCCTATATGTGTTATCCACAACCTCCTTCCTTCTAATATCAACTCTTAAAATTCTGCTAATATCCCTGAAGGATTCCTGCGGTTGTTACCAGGACCCCTCCGTGCTGTAGATTCACTATCTGCCTGTCAGCACTTCCCCCTACCTCTGCCTGGTGTAATCTCAATGTGGCAGAGGAAGCTTCAGCTCACAGTGGAAGGGGGGAGTGCTTACTAAACAGGGTAATAGCCTGTGAAGCTGCAGCATGGAGAGGATCTGGTATCACGCCCAGGAGCCCTTTAGGCTCATTAGCATAATTTTAAAAGTAGATTTTTAGAAGGAAGGAGTCCATGGATAACATATACGAGTAGATAACCGGATCTATGAGTAATGGAGAGTGGCTGTCAGTGAGGGAGCGCTCGCACTCAGCTGCTTCTCCGTCAGTGAGTGGGAACAGGAAAGGTGAAACAGAAGCAGTCGGATTATCATCCCTGATGCTGGGCCTGGGAGACCCGTATAATGTCAGGGAAGGCTCCCGGACACGAGGGGCTCCCGTCTTACCGTTTTCTTGAATGGCACCACCTTCCTCAGGAACGGCACCGGCAGCTTGGACGACATTTCCAGGGGTCTGAGAACACAACATTGTGGTGAGTCTCGTGTTACACGTCTGTCAGATCTCTGACGTCCGGCAGGTCGTACACGGTGCAGGTCCTTACCGATTCTTATCCGCCACCACCCGGGCTCCTGACAGGTTCCCTTTCTTAGGGTCTTTCCTTGCTTTGTTGAAAGCTTTGGTTCCCATCTGGTTCCGTACACGGAGAAGCTCCTCAAAAGACATGGACGAGCCGCCTGAGGGAGAACAAAAGTCACAAAAAATCACAACGACTGAAACTAAAGCCCAAAGCAGAGAGAAGCGGGAGGCAAATACAAGAGGTGACCCATAGATCAGATCCCCCAGGGGAGTATCCGGCACACAGAGAGGTGACCCATAGATCAGATCCCCCAGGGGAGTATCCGGCACACAGAGAGGTGACCCATAGATCAGATCCCCCAGGGAGTATCTGTCACACAGAGAGGTGACCCATAGATCAGATCCCCCGGGGGAGTATCCAGCACACAGAGAGGTGACCCATAGATCAGATCCCCCAGGGAGTATCTGTCACACAGAGAGGTGACCCATAGATCAGATCCCCCAGGGGAGTATCCAGCACACAGAGAGGTGACCCATAGATCAGATCCCCCAGGGGAGTATCCGGCACACAGAGAGGTGACCCATAGATCAGATCCCCCAGGGGAGTATCCGGCACACAGAGAGGTGACCCATAGATCAGATCCCCCAGGGGAGTATCCGGCACACAGAGAGGTGACCCATAGATCAGATCCCCTGGGGGAGTATCCGGCACACAGAGAGGTGACCCATAGATCAGATCCCCCAGGGGAGTATCCAGCACACAGAGAGGTGACCCATAGATCAGATCCCCCGGGGGAGTATCCGGCACACAGAGAGGTGACCCATAGATCAGATCCCCCAGGGGAGTATCCAGCACACAGAGAGGTGACCCATAGATCAGATCCCCCAGGGGAGTATCCAGCACACAGAGAGGTGACCCATAGATCAGATCCCCCGGGGGAGTATCCAGCACACAGTGAGGTGACCCATAGATCAGATCCCCCGGGGGAGTATCCGGCACACAGAGAGGTGACCCATAGATCAGATCCCCCAGGGGAGTATCCAGCACACAGAGAGGTGACCCATAGATCAGATCCCCCAGGGGAGTATCCGGCACACAGAGAGGTGACCCATAGATCAGATCCCCCAGGGGAGTATCCAGCACACAGAGAGGTGACCCATAGATCAGATCCCCCGGGGGAGTATCCGGCACACAGAGAGGTGACCCATAGATCAGATCCCCCAGAGGAGTATCCGGCACACAGAGAGGTGACCCATAGATCAGATCCCCCCAGAGGAGTATCAGGTACACAGAGAGGTGACCCATAGATCAGATCCCCCAGAGGAGTATCAGGTACACAGAGAGGTGACCCATAGATCAGATCCCCCAGGGGAGTATCCAGCACACAGAGAAGTGACCCATAGATCAGATCCCCCAGAGGAGTATCCAGCACACAGAGAGGTGACCCATAGATCAGATCCCCCAGAGGAGTATCCAGCACACAGAGAGGTGACCCATAGATCAGATCCCCCAGGGGAGTATCCGGCACACAGAGAGGAGACCCATAGATCAGATCCCCCAGGGGAGTATCCAGCACACAGAGAGGTGACCCATAGATCAGATCCCCCAGGGGAGTATCCGGCACACAGAGAGGTGACACATAGATCAGATCCCCCAGGGGAGTATCCAGCACACAGAGAGGTGACACATAGATCAGATCCCCCAGGGGAGTATCCGTCACACATAGAGGTGACCCATAGATCAGATCCCCCAGGGGAGTATCCGGCACACAGAGAAGTGACCCATAGATCAGATCCCCCAGGGGAGTATCCGGCACACAGAGAAGTGACCCATAGATCAGATCCCCCGGGGAGTATCCAGCACACAGAGAGGTGACCCATAGATCAGATCCCCCAGGGGAGTATCCAGCACACAGAGAGGTGACCCATAGATCAGATCCCCCCAGGGGAGTATCCGTCACACATAGAGGTGACACATAGATCAGATCCCCCAGGGGGAGTATCCGGCACACAGAGAGGTGACCCATAGATCAGATGCCCCAGGGGAGTATCGAGCACACAGAGAGGTGACACATAAATCAAATCAAATCCCCCAGGGGAGTATGCAGCACACAGAGAGGTGACCCATAGATCAGATCCCCCGGGGGAGTATCCGGCACACAGAGAGGTGACCCATAGATCAGATGCCCCAGGGGAGTATCGAGCACACAGAGAGGTGACACATAAATCAAATCCCCCAGGGGAGTATCCAGCACACAGAGAGGTGACCCATAGATCAGATCCCCCAGGGGAGTATCCAGCACACAGAGAGGTGACCCATAGATCAGATCCCCCGGGGGAGTATCCAGCACACAGAGAGGTAACCCATAGATCAGATCCCCCGGGGGAGTATGCAGCACACAGAGAGGTGACCCATAGATCAGATCCCCCAGGGGAGTATCCAGCACACAGAGAGGTGACCTATAGATCAGATCCCCCGGGGGAGTATCCGGCACACACAGAGGTGACCCATAGATCAGATCCCCCAGGGGAGTATCCAGCACACAGAGAGGTGACCCATAGATCAGATCCCCCAGGGGAGTATCCAGCACACAGAGAGGTGACCCATAGATCAGATCCCCCGGGGGAGTATCCAGCACACAGAGAGGTGACACATAGATCAGATCCCCCAGGGGAGTATCCAGCACACAGAGATGTGACCCATAGATCAGATCACCCAGGGGAGTATCCAGCACACAGAGAGGTGACCCATAGATCAGATCCCCCGGGGGAGTATCCGGCACACAGAGAAGTGACCCATAGATCAGATCCCCCAGGGGAGTATCCAGCACACAGAGAGGTGACTCATAGATCAGATCCCCCGGGGGAGTATCCAGCACACAGAGAGGTGACACATAGATCAGATCCCCCGGGGGAGTATCCAGCACACAGAGAAGTGACCCATAGATCAGATCCCCCAGGGGAGTATCCGGCACACAGAGAGGTGACACATAGATCAGATCCCCCAGGGGAGTATCCGGCACACAGAGAGGTGACCCATAGATCAGATCCCCCAGGGGAGTATCCAGCACACAGAGATGTGACCCATAGATCAGATCCCCCAGGGGAGTATCCAGCACACAGAGATGTGACCCATAGATCAGATCCCCCAGAGGAGTATCCAGCACACAGAGAGGTGACCCATAGATCAGATCCCCCAGGGGAGTATCCAGCACACAGAGAGGTGACCCATAGATCAGATCCCCCAGGTGAGTATCCGGCACACAGAGAGGTGACCCATAGATCAGATCCCCCGGGGGAGTATCCGGCACACAGAGAGGTGACCCATAGATCAGATCCCCCGGGGGAGTATCCAGCACACAGAGAGGTGACCCATAGATCAGATCCCCCAGGTGAGTATCCGGCACACAGAGAGGTGACACATAGATCAGATCCCCCAGGTGAGTATCCGGCACACAGAGAGGTGACCCATAGATCAGATCCCCCGGGGGAGTATCCAGCACACATAGAGGTGACCCATAGATCAGATCCCCCAGGGGAGTATCCAGCACACAGAGAGGTGACACATAGATCAAATCCCCCAGGGGAGTATCCGGAACACAGAAAGGACATGAGGAAAGATCAAGATCCGGCCCCTTCCTCCATACCTGTTCCTTCTTCTTCTCCGCTTTCATCTTCTAACCCTGCCCCCGTCTCGCTCTCAGTCTCGTCTGAATCTTCATCACTGGAGTCATCGGAGCTGTCTGTGACCGGAGACATCAGGTCCGTCCTGAGCGGCGTCTTCTTCATCTTGGAGACGTCTCCCCTCATCCTATTGGACCCTGAATTTGAGGACACAGGACGTCACATATAGGGGCGCAGCGGGTGTTATGTACGAATGCAAGAAACGGAGAGGTGTCACACCCTCCATGCAAAGATATCATGGTGTCTGCACCAGTTTTTGGATCTTGCGGATGTATTTGGGTCACAAAGGCGTTGCGTCTGCGTTTAGTCTGACACTTGGCCTGTTCATAGCTTGCGCCACATTTATTACTGCGCTTCACCACAAAAGTGTCTCTCTACAGCAGGAAGCAAAGTGCCAAGAACAAAGGTGCGACCGCGCCACGTCCTGAGATCAGAGCGGATTTACACGGTCACATAACGTGGCGCACTGCGCAGTAAACCGGAGGCCCCAGCGTCCATATATCTGGGCCAGAGCCTCTTCCCCCACCTGATGGCGTCTCTCCTGGTTCTTCTTCGGCGCTGGAGTCATCTGAGCTGTCAGTGACCGGAGTCATCAGCTCCGTCCTCAGCCGCTTCTTATCCATCAGATCTCACGACGTCCCCTCCTGTGTGTACAGGAAACAGCGTGACACGGGTGACTATGTCTAGGATCCGTGCGCTCAATGCCAGGAGGCGGCTGGAGACGGGTAAAGCACATAGGAGCCTGCAGCAGAGGGGGCGCGTCCTCCTGATTTGGCACAGGGGGGAGCAGGGCCTGAGCCCCCGGGGGCACCTCCAGAATGAGCAAGACATTTGTGGGAACACACCCGCGCTTACATTGCGTTTTGGGAGGAATTTCCCTATTGACATTGCTGTTAACATTTGTGTTAACAATCAGTTTGCAAAATATAAATGTTACTGTAATTACTGTAATCTCAAAACGCAATGTAAAAACCAGGTGTGAACGCAGTCTTATAACACAACATCATGGGGGGCACATACTTTTGACTATAGAGGATATGGGATATAGAGAGTATATAATGGATGTAAGATTTCAGCTCTGGGGACATATTACTGCACATTAAAGGGGATGAGTCTCTGTGACACTGAGGAGACGCCTGTACTGTACACCAGGCGGTGTTACTGTAGTCGTAGTCGCCGTTCTGGGGTGAGGTGTATCTGTGTCATACACAGCGGCGGGGTGGGAGGAGCCTGGACTCTCGGTTTTCTGCTCGGGCTCTTACCTCTCACCTCTCGTGCTCGGTTATGTTTCTTTAAAAAAAAAAAAAAAAAATCCCCCTTAAACACGCGTTTCCGGTGGACTTGCGGGCACGTGAGCGACGGCAGCCAATAGACGCGCAGCTCGCAATAGCGCACGCGCGGACGGACAGCCTCCCGGAGGTGACGTAATGCTGTCCCCGCCTACGACGCGCGCAAGGAAGGGGGTGGGTGGAGCGTGAGGCGGTGACGTCAGAGCGTGACGCGTGATATGATGTCACGTTGTCATGTGACGGGGGACATTACACGTCACAGGTCGCGTCTTTTATGATGATTAATTACAAAAGTCCAAAGTATATTAAAATAAAAATAATTTTAGTATTTTTGCGCCGCCTCTGTCGCCTCCGCTCTCTTCGTACTTAAGTCAGGCGTCATTTTTGCGGGATAAGACGACGTTTTCATTGATAACATAAACGTGTGGATAAAAAGCAGTGATTCAGACAATCGTAACGTTTCTGGCGTTCGCCGTACGGTTAAATATTGGGGGCGCGGCGACACCTTTGTCATTTCATTGTGTTCTGTGGGTGAAGGGAGAAGAGGCCGATTATTCGTCATTTTATTATTTATTAATGAAACCTCAGGGGTCCGATCGCTCATCCAATATTCCCCAATTACTACAGCACTGGCACCGCCCTGTTGTCATAGTAACCAATCAGGGCCCCCCATACCTCCCAACCGTCCCGTTTTGGGCGGGACAGTCCCGTTTTTTAACCCTTGTCCCGCCTGCACGGACCGTTAAGTGAAAGTCCCGGTTTTTTTGCGGTTTCACGGATTTTTCCGTTTTGTCCCGCCCCCCCGAGTCCCGCCCCCGAGTCCCGCCCCCGTCCTGCTCAGGATACAGAGAAGCCAGGGGGCGGGGTACAGCGTCCTCCTCCTCTCCAGCTCCCGGGCTGTCTGCTGCAGAGCCGGCACCTCCCCCATCCCCTCCCCTGGGAGGCAGAGCCCTCCCTGTCCTCAGGCTGCCACTTGCAGGCACATGGATGGATGGATGGATGGAGCAGTGCAGAGTGTCATGTTCTCTGCACTGCCCCTGCACAGCAGCCCCAGGGGATCAGCCTCCGTGCAGGCAGGAACTCTCCAGCACTGCTACATCAATGGCTCCCTGCCCCCACCTCCTCCTGCTCCTCACTGAAGTTCGTCTGATGAAGCAGAGCCGAGTGTGTGCAGCTGCTGCAGTGTGATAACCATACCTCCCAACCGTCCCGTTTTGGGCGGGACAGTCCCGTTTTTTAACCCTTGTCCCGCCTGCACGGACCGTTAAGTGAAAGTCCCGGTTTTTTTGCGGTTTCACGGATTTTTCCGTTTTGTCCCGCCCCCCCGAGTCCCGCCCCCGAGTCCCGCCCCCGTCCTGCTCAGGATACAGAGAAGCCAGGGGGCGGGGTACAGCGTCCTCCTCCTCTCCAGCTCCCGGGCTGTCTGCTGCAGAGCCGGCACCTCCCCCATCCCCTCCCCTGGGAGGCAGAGCCCTCCCTGTCCTCAGGCTGCCACTTGCAGGCACATGGATGGATGGATGGATGGAGCAGTGCAGAGTGTCATGTTCTCTGCACTGCCCCTGCACAGCAGCCCCAGGGGATCAGCCTCCGTGCAGGCAGGAACTCTCCAGCACTGCTACATCAATGGCTCCCTGCCCCCACCTCCTCCTGCTCCTCACTGAAGTTCGTCTGATGAAGCAGAGCCGAGTGTGTGCAGCTGCTGCAGTGTGATAACAGGTACTCTACAGTGACTGCAGGCAGCAGCTAAAGGGTTAAACACTTTCCCCCATAGACCCCCTGCCCCCATCCCTAACCCCCCCAGTGCCCTTCTATTCTGCTTTTATTGTACCATATACTTAATCCCTTAACCCCTTAAGGACGCAGGGTTTTTCTCTCATTTCTCGCTCTCCAACTTCAAAAATCCATAACTTTTTCATGTTTCCGTGTACAGACCTGTGTGAGGGCTTATTTTGTGCGTAACAAATTTTACTTTCCCGTAATGTTATTTATTTTAACATGCCGTGTACTGCGAAGCTGCAAAAAATTCCAAATGTGGAAAAATTTTTTTAAAAAACCGCACATGTCACGTTCTTGTGGGCTCAGTTTTTTCGACTTTGACTGTGCACTCAAAATAACACCTCAGCTTTATTCTTTGGTTTGGTGCGATCGCGGTGATACCGGATTTATAGGTTTTATTGTGTTTTAATACATTTTCAAAAATTAAACGCATGTGTGCAAAAAAAAAAAAAAAAAATTTTTGCCATCTTCTGACGCTAATAACTTTTTCATATTTCGGTGCACGGAGCTGGGGGTGGGGTCATTTTTGGCGAAATGAGCCGACGTTTTCATTGCTACCATTTTGAGGTCTGTGCGACATTTTGATCATTTTTAATTTCATTTTTTATGTGATGTAAAAAGGTGTAAAAGTCGCATTTCGGACATTTGGGCGCCATTTCCCGCCTCGGAGGTCACCGCCGCCCGTAACCGTTTTTATATTTTGATAGATCGGGCATTTTGGGACGCGGCGATACCTAATATGTCTGTGATCTTTACTGTTTATTATGTTTTATATCCGTTCTAGGGAAAGGGAGGTGATTAGAATTTTTAATATTTTATAAATTTTTTTTATTTTTAAAACCTGTTTTTTCTTTTTTTTCCACTATTTCTTAGACCATCTACGGTACATTAACCCTAGATGGTCAGATCGCTCCTACCATATACTGCAATACTTCTGGCTCATTGTAACGAACCTGCAGAAGCCATGTAGCCTCGTGTCAAAAGAAGACCCGAGGCTACCACGGCAAACGATCGCCGCCCCCGATGACGTTCGGGGGCACAGCGATCGTAAAAAAGACTTTGCCGGCGACAATGACCGACTGCGGTTATTAGCGGTGGGGGTTTTCTGCAACATGCAAAACCCCCCACCTTGTATGAAGAAGACTCAGCCCGTGAGCCCTCTTCATACACTCCTTATACTCTCTGCGTCGTAGAGCTACGGCGCAGAGCGTTAAGGGGTTAAAGGGGTTTTCCCACAAATACAAGTTAGGCCCTATCCATAGGACAGGGCTTAACCTGCTGATGTGTGGGGGTTTCAGTGATGTGACCCCCATAGATCATGAAAACAAGGGGTCTGTTGGGGTCCACATAAGGTCCATGTCATCGCTCTATGACGGTAATGGAGCAGAATGGTCATACACGGCCGTCTGCTCCATTACTCTGACGGAACAATTTTTGCGTTTCCATATTTCACTCCCCACTTTCAAAAATCAATAACTTTTTTATTTTTCCACGTACAGAGCTGTGTGCGGCCTGTTTCTGCGTAACAAATTATACTTCCTAGTGACAGTATTAAATATTCCAGGCCCTGTACTGGGAAGCGGGAAGGAAAATATCAAATGTGTTTTTTATGGCTTTCACTGCGCGCTCAATAGGACTCCTCCCCTTTACTGCGCTCCATAGGACCCCTCCCCTTTACTGCGCTCCATAGGACCCCTCCCCTTTACTGCGCTCCATAGGACCCCTCCCCTTTACTGCGCTCCATAGGACCCCTCCCCTTTACTGCGCTCCATAGGACCCCTCCCCTTTACTGCGCTCCATAGGACCCCTCCCCTTTACTGCGACAACGAGCATGTCCCCCCCCTAGACAACGAGGATTTCCCCCCCTAGACAACTAGCATTTCCCCCCCCCCCCTAGACAACGAGCATGTCTACCCCTGACCCCTAGACAACGAGCATGTCCTCCCCTGTGGCTGCGTGCCCTTTTTTGTGTGTTTGTGTTATTTTTGTCTTCCAGGACCGTGCCTGCTGTGGACTGCTTCGGATTCGAAGGATTACGTCTATGACCGACATTTCTAACAAATAAAATGGTCAACGAGGGTGTGTCTGCGTCTTTTGTTCAATAAAATTTTCTGAAAACGGTGTGATTATTTATTTTTTTGCGACACTCTTCATAGTTTGCCGTAGTAGTGGTGCCGGCTAGGTGACGGTGCTCATTACTAAGGGCTGGCCTTAGTGTTTGCCTTAATTTTTTTGGCAAATTTACACTAACGCCCATACCATTACCCCGGTACCCACCGCCACCAGGGGTGCCGGGAAGAGCCGGGTACAAACCAGTACCTGACCGTCTATAGATGGTCAGGTGTTGGGGCGGCTGCAGGCTGTTATTGTTGCGCTGGGATAGCCCCCTAACAGTGGCCTATCCCAGCTCAGTAATAGCAGGCTGCTGCTGCTTTTTTGTATCTGGCTGATTTGAACAATAGGGGGCACCCCATGCCGTTTTTCCCCCCCATTTTTTTGTAAAAATGGGGGAAACAGCCTGGGAGCCCCCTTTAAAGGGGGGACCCCACGCATATTTTTGTCAAAAATTTGAAGAAAAAACGGCATGGGGCTCCCCCTATTTTTCAAATCAGCCTGATACAAAAAAGCAGCAGCAGCCTGCCATTACTGAGCTGGGATAGGCCACTGTTAGGGGGCTATCCCAGCGCAACAATAACAGCCTGCAGCCGCCCCAGCACCTGACCATCTATAGACGGTCAGGTACTGGTTTGTACCCGGCTCTTCCCGGCACCCCTAGTGGCGGTGGGTACCGGGGTAATGGTATGGGCGTTAGTGTGAATTTGCCAAAAAAATTAAGGCAAACACTAAGGCCAGCCCTTAGTAATGAGCACCGTCATCTAGCCGGCACCACTACTACGGCAAACTATGAAGAGTGTCGCAAAAAAATAAATAATCACACCGTTTTCAGAAAATTTTATTGAACAAAAAACGCAGACACACCCTCGTTGACCATTTTATTTGTTAGAACTGTCGGTCATCGATGTAATCCTTCGAATCGGAAGCAGTCCACAGCAGGCACGGTCCTGGAAGACAAAAATAACACAAACACACAAAAAAGGGCACGCAGCCACAGGGGGGGACAGGCTCGTTGTCTAGGTGGGGGACATGCTCGTTGTCTAGGGGGGGGGGACATGCTCGTTGTCTAGGGGGGGACATGGTCGTTGTCTAGGTGGGGGTACATTCTCGTTGTCTAGGTGGGGGTACATGCTCGTTGTCTAGGGGGGGGTACATGCTCGTTGTCTAGGGGGGGGCATGCTCGTTGTCTAGGGGACATGCTCGTTGTCTAGGGGGGGCATGCTTGTTGTCTAGGGGGGGCATGCTCGTTGTCTGGGGGGGACATGCTCGTTGTCTAGGGGGGGGCATGCTCGTTGTCTGGGGGCGGACATGCCCGTTGTCTGGGGGGGACATGCTCGTTGTCTGGGGGGGACATGCTCGTTGTCTAGGGGGGGGCATGCTCGTTGTCTGGGGGCGGACATGCCCGTTGTCTGGGGGGGACATGCTCGTTGTCTAGGGGGGGACATGCTCGTTGTCTAGGGGAGGACATGCTCGTTGTCTGGGGGGGGCATGCTCGTTGTCTAGGGGAGGACATGCTCGTTGTCTAGGAGGGCATGCTCGTTGTCTAGGGGGAGTGGAATATGCCCCCCAATTATATACATAAATATACATTGGTGCCAGTGGATGCGTTGAAGGTATGAGCAGTGGCGTGGCCAGGGGGTGTGGTTAGGGGGCGTGGCTAGGGTGTGGCTTCTGTGGGTAAAAAAATCGCCGCGGCGCGCTTCGCGCGCCGCCATTTTGTCCCTCTTTCTCCTCCACAAAAGTTGGGAGGTATGATAACATGATGGGGCAAGGATCGGGCCCAACACAATGGCGTCCATGCGTGAAGGCAGAGTCCCCCCGTCTCTCTGTACTCGTCCTCTACCTTCCGCTCCTCCTCCCACCTCGGTTCGTGACGCCAGTTCTCCTCTTTCTGCAATTCCCGAGTATCTGCACCGCATTAACCAGTGAGTGCATGCGCACTGAGCGGATGTCTAGTCCTTAAAGGGGTTGGCCTTTTTTTTTTTTTTTTTTTTTTACATAAGTTGTGCCTCTACGGTCTATACCTCAAAGTCAAGTGATTCCTGCTACTTTAGTGCTGTACTCAGACTCTACGTGATTCTATGTTTACATCTCTGAGCTCTTATGAACAGGAGGAGCTGGAGCAGGAGATTATGACTCATATTGCACCTTCGTGGCTGGGGTCAATCAGTGAGGAGAGAGACACAGTGAGAGAGTTTAATGGAAAAAAAAATATTTATTGAAAAGTGGCCAGTCCCTTTAAGAGAGATTGTATTCCTAAATACAACTGTATTTGTGGCCGTGTCACCAACGTCTTCTATGACAGCCGATCCTGGTGTGATGATAACACCAGGTATATGAACGGGCATGGACCAGGATGCAGGGAGCAGTCCTCGCTTTCCGCTCGTTAAAATCCAATTGAAATCCATGGGGGAAAAAAACCCGGATCCATTATTCATTAAATTTTACAAGGAAACTGCATAAAGGAGGCCAAAACGCAGATGGGAACCACTGCCATGATAGAATTAGGGAGACAAGTGCCCCCCCCCACCTCCTCCGCTGCACCCCCGTGGCCATTTAGAAGCCGCTGGTTATTCATTAATGGCTCCGCCCTTTCCTGGGTCATCCAGGGGGCAAATTTACATATTGCCCTTATATTGTGTGGAATAACCGGACATGAGGCTACACGATGCGGCTACTCCACGCCCCAGTAGCCTCTTTACAAAATTTACATATTAGGGCAATAAAGTTTTCAAAAAGATAGCGGGGGCGTGAGGATTAGCTCTAAAAAGGGCCATACATGCACCTGCCACCCGTAATACCTTTATAGGTAGAATCGTGGTGGTAGGTTCCCTTTAAAGGGAAACCTGGGAGCAAAGCGTCCCAGAGGACCGGGAGGAGACGCAGATTCTCCTGGATTCAGGATGATGTCATACAACATCCTATAGGTGCAATGTGTACGGGGCCCTGGGTGCAAAGGTCAGAGGACACGAGGATCAGGCAGGTTGTGATACAACGCCCTGAACTTTACTTCTCAGGAGATAACACACAACCAGCCCCTGCACATGCACTCCTGGCCAAGCATACATGTCATTACTGATCCTGTATTATACCCCAGAGCTGCACTCACTATTCTGCTGCTGGTGCAGTCACTGTGTACATACATGACATTACTTATCCTGTACTGATCCTGAGTTACATCCTGTATTATACCCCAGAGCTGCACTCACTATTCTGCTGCTGGTGCAGTCACTGTGTACATACATGACATTACTTATCCTGTACTGATCCTGAGTTACATCCTGTATTATACCCCAGAGCTGCACTCACTATTCTGCTGCTGGTGCAGTCACTGTGTACATACATGACATTACTTATCCTGTACTGATCCTGAGTTACATCCTGTATTATACTCCAGAGCTGCACTCACTATTCTGCTGCTGGTGCAGTCACTGTGTACATACATGACATTACTTATCCTGTACTGATCCTGAGTTACATCCTGTATTATACTCCAGAGCTGCACTCACTATTCGCACATAGGAGAGCTTACAGCTGCAGTAATTACAGTGAAATTTTATTGTTCATTGAGATGAATCCTGCGGTGCAGGCGTATAAAATATGATCAGTGGGTAAAAGCATGGGGGGGAGGGGGGGGTTAGAATCAGTGGGCGACCGCTTATCCATGGGAGGAGAGCAGGGGGCGGCTGATGTTGCTGTTGGTGGTCATGGCTGACAGCTCCCACCTGTAGAGCAGAGGATACTGGGTTAAATGCAGGTGAATGCCTCAGGGTCCCCACCCCTCCCCTCTATACCCCCCTCACCTGATGTCATGGGGCAGGCAGGACTGGTCGAGGCTGTACTGTAATACGGCAAGCTTACACAGCGTCTTCAGACTGGGACCTGGAGGAGACACAGAAAGTCATACAAGATGCTGCAGAGCATTGCATCCCCCCCCCCCACCCGCAGAGGAGGTGCCCCCAAACAGAGACTCCGCCTCCTTACATGATTGTGGGCTCTCAGGCACCTTCCTATCCAGAGGGTGGGACATGACCCAGAGGCACCTACCCAACTCTGCAGCCTACAGACCAGTCCCAAGTCTGGTCCTCCAACCGCAGAGGAGACCCGGTGACCCCCAGACCAGGACTTACTGAAGTCGAGAATGTAGAGGTCCGAGTGATCCATCAAGTAGAACTCATCCTGGAGATCCTGGTCCTGGGAGGGGCTGCAGCAGAAGAGGGAGAGTCCATCAATCCTTCCTTATACAAACCCCACAAATGTAAGGGTCCTACCCCCTAATCCCAACCTCAAAAGGGGTCGTCAAAATTTCCATGTTATCCCTTCTCTAGAGGATAATCAGTGGTGGTCCTGTCCTCATGTCCGGTGGTGGTCCCACTGGTCAGACCTCCACTGTTTATCCCACAGCCTGCCAGGTATCCCAGCGCCTCATCATATTATCCCCCCGTTTTGTACCTGGTGCCTCCAAACAGCAGGATCTTGTCCCCCACGATGCAGCAGCACTGCCGCCGCCGGGCACAGGGACCTTTTCCTTGCACGTCCACGCGCTGCCACCGACCAGTCACTGAGTAGAGACGAAGAATTTAGATGTTGGATGCGCCCCACCGAAGAGCACCCACAGCCGGAGCCCCTGCCCTGCACCTACCTGCCGTGTACTTCCACAGGTCCTGAAAGTGACGGTTCAGCCGCGCGTTGTAGCCACCGAACACATACAGCTCCCCCCGGTATGCAACTGCACAAAACAGAAATACTGAGCGCGGCCGCCCTGAGACACGGGGGCAAGACATGGGGCACATCCTCCGGGGGCAGGGCCGGGTACAAATATCCCATCATCATCTATCCTAAGGGCCCTCAGTGGCTCAAGGTCTCTGGAGCTTCTGGTACCGTTGGACCCAAGGCCTCAGTGTCTCATCATTAAACTGAACTTCAGGTCCTACAGGACACGAAGCACCGCATCCAAAACCTGCTCCTGTGGGGGTCATATTAAACATGCAGAGGCTCCACCCCCTTTATTTCCTACATTAAGATCGTAGTCCCTACTGAGCTGCGCCCCATATACAGACTAGCCCCTCCCCTTTGTACCATACACTTACACGCAGAGTGGCTTCTCCTCCCCTCAGGTGGAGGCGTGGTCTGCGGGGCGTCCAGCCAGGTTTCAGTCAATAAGTCAAACACTCTGATCCGGTTGCAGTAGATTTCATTGTTTGAGTGGTACGGACCAGACCGATCCGCGCGGCCACCAAATATATACATCTTAGACCCGATGACTGTGGCAGAGTGAAAGTCCCTCCAGCGAGCCGGCGCCCCCTACAGTAGGGTTACGGAGAGACATTAGTGTGCAAGAAACTCAGGCGGGAAAAGGGTGGAGGATGTAGCACAGCGGGGGAGGGGCGTTTGGTTCGGGGCAGCGCTGTGGACTCACTTTGGCTCTCACCAGGCTCCAGCACATGGACCTGGTGTCCAATTTGTGAATGTCATTAGAGAAGCAGTCAGCCTGTGAAAAGAAGCAGAAGACTTCAGAGATCTGATGATCAAACAGTGTGACCGCCTCTGCTACAGCAGAAGTTCTGGCCGCTGTTGGTCCGGAGCATCAGGTGTGTGACCGCAGTGCCAGGAGGAGATATCAGAAGGATCTCACAGAAGCCACAATCTCCTTCATCAATATCAGAAGACTTTAAGGAAATGATTATCACATGCCCTGGGTAAGTTGACCATCAGCCAGTGTGACCACCTGAATAACAGCAGGATCTTACAGAAGGCAGTAAACCTCCAAACAAACTGTTCTCTAATGAGCAGATTTCCACCGCATGCGCTATACAAATATCTCACCAGCTGCTCAAATCCACCAAAGATATACATGTTCCTGTCCAAAACACAGGCCGAGTGACCGTCCCGGGCGCCGGGGATGTCTCCGCTCACACTGGGGGCCATCCACTGTTCAGTTCCTGTAAAAGACTAATAGGGTTAGGATCAGGCATAAGGCAGGGGGTAGAGGTCATGGATGGGGCCTCGGCACCTGTGTGGAAGATGTAGAGGACATTGCAGGCCCCCTCCGTGTCGTTACGTCCCCCCCAGATGTAGATGATGTCATCGATCAGAACCGCCGTGTGCCCGTATCTCATGTAAGGAACCTTGCAGGGGGAGCAGCGCGTTGGGGGAAGCTTCCTCCAGCGGAGAGACACTGCAAGTATAGAAACAAGATGTCTGCCCGTGCCCATGATGGGTCAGCAGCCCCCCACCCACATGCGCTCTCTTACCAGCATTGAAGACGTGCACATCTATCTGCCGCATCGTCTCGTAGTCCTCCCCGGAGCAGTAGCCCCCAAAGGAAAACACTCGATGTCCCACGGCTACCGCAGCATGATTCACCCTCCGTGGACCCCCCTCTAGGTGCACCGTCCAACGAGGCATCCCCCAAATGCATGCCGAGACACACAGAAGGCAGAGGTGTCACCACACCAGAGCCTGCGGGGGAAACAGAACGTTACATGGGTCTGGACTCCAAGAATCACATTACTGCAGTCTGATCGCAGCGCCTGAACGTCAAACAGGAGCCGAGTGATCCGGGAGGAGAGGACGTCCAGATACAGATACATTCCCGCTAATTCCTGGATGGAGCCACACAGGACGCACATACGTGATTCTACTGGTAACCGATCATCTGCCTGCAGATGTAGAGAGTCCCCAGAAACCTCAGAGCGTCTCCCTCAAATCCCAGAGCACCCCAATACCAAGAGTGATCGCCCCGCATCCACCCCGATCCCTACAGCACTGGCCCCGGCCCTCCCATGCACCCCAATACCAAGAATGATCTCCCCAAATCAACCCTGATCCCTACAGCACAGGCCCCACCCCTCCCATGCACCCCAATACCAAGAGTGATAGCCCCATCTCCACCCCAATGCCTACAGCAAAGGCCACTCCCCTGTGACCCAACTCCTAGGGTGATCTCTGTGCCCCTACAGTTACACCCCAAACCTCTCCCCTGTTCCCCGATCCACAGAGCGCTGGCGTCGCTTCCATCCTACACCCCAAGCACCAGGCTGTGCAGATGGCAGAGCGGTGTCCGGGCGCAGATATCCCCCTCCAGCTCCTCAGAAGTGACCAGAACCATCCCAGGAGCCCAATATCCATGGTCCTCCCCTCCCGCACCCCAGGAATCACAGCTCCATGTGCACCATGCGGACACCCTGCCCTCCGCTCACCCGCCGGGTCACTGCCATCACCTGCTTGCCCACCACAGCCTCCACACCAGCGCTATGCCACCGCCATGCGACAATTCCGCCACACTCTGCCGGAAGTCCACGTCCTGAGCTGCCACAATCTGCCGGAAGTCTTGTGTCATGTGATGCCACACTCCCCCGGAACTTTATGTCATGTGACGCTACACGCCCCCGGAAGTTGATGTCATGTGACGCTACACTCCCCCGGAAGTCTATGTCCTGATATCCGCCACACTCTGCCGGAAGTTCATATCATGTGACGCTTCACTCTGCCGGAAGTGATTGCCGGTCACGGCCGTTTTCTTGTCCGTTCTGTGAGAGATTATTGTCAGGTAATTGCGGCGCCGCGTGTGATGGGGAGGGGCTATTTGACTCCGGAGTAATAGTCCCCTCCCCCGCCTACTTGGATCGTCATAACATATACCGCAGCGCAGTACACGGCACCGGGGGAGGCTCCGGTATTACCGCCCCCCGGGCCCTGTCCTGTGCCCCCCCCCATCCTTCTGTCCCTGTTGTGTCATGTTCCTCCCTCCGTGTCACCCCTCCATCTGTCCTGTGCCCCCCCCCCCTCCTTCTGTCCTGTGCCCCCCACCCCTCCATCTGTCCTGTGCCCCCCCCCTCCTTCTGTCCTGTGCCCCCCACCCCTCCATCTGTCCTGTGCCCCCCTCCCCTTCCACTTGTTTTGCTGCCCATGGTCCTGTCCCTGAACACTCCCCCCTTTCCCCCCTCCCCCGGTCCTGTGCCCCCCCCCCCCCCCCCCGCATTATGTCACTGCTCACTCCCCCAATTGCCCCGGTGCTGATTGTAAGCTCTTGGGGACAGTATTTGCACCGCCCTGTGGAACACGCGATAAGATGCCAATAATAACCGGTCAGATTCGGCGTCTGCTGTGTCTCTGGTCACATGATGTGGGTCGTGACAGATTCAGGATCCCAATTCTGACCATGGACAGGTTGGGTCGTGAGCACATAAAAGGGGACACCCAGGAGGTCACTTACCTTTGCTGTGGTTCGGGACTCCTTCTCCTGACCTCAGCTGCCTGACTGTCCACGCCACGTCTATTTCTGGACATCACATTGCGGGTGGTGGGGAAACTTCAGGATATAAATAGTCTTCATATTCTGAGCAGAGGGAATGCGCCCCCAGTGGCCAAACAGCAGATCTGCACCTCAGAAGGTCACATAAGGGCAGTGTAGTGATTGCTGTGGACTCCGGCCCCTCCCTGGACCTTCCTCAGGAGATGTGAGGTTCTGATTGGGGTCCGGTATCAGGATCTTACTCTTTGTCCCTCTACACCAACCATAGACAACCCTTCCCCTTCTCCTCCACAACATCACATGATCAGCCCGAACCTTCCCTCTCCTCATAGTGGAACAAAATGTGTGTTTTTGCATAGAATGGGCCCCGAGAGGATCTTGCCAAACCAGGGGGAGGAAATTGGGGAACCCCAGGAGCCCCCAGTCCAGTGGAGTGGTGGGGAGGAAGAAGATGATGAAGAAGCACAGAGTGGATACCAGTACCAACCTCTCAACCAAGATCCAGAAGACGGAGCCCAGACAGAGAATGACCTGCACGAGAGACTACAGGTAACACAGAGCAGGCGCCCGGCCACTAGACCGTCCTCATCCTATAGGAGACCCGGCCGCTAGACCGCCCTCATCAGATAGGAGACCCGGCCGCTAGACCGCCCTCATCAGATAGGAGACCCGGCCGCTAGACCGCCCTCATCAGATAGGAGACCCGGCCGCTAGACCGCCCCCTCATCAGACGGGAGACCCGGCCGCTAGACCGCCCCCTCATCAGACGGGAGACCCGGCCGCTAGACCGCCCCCTCATCAGACGGGAGACCCGGCCGCTAGACCGCCCCCTCATCAGACGGGAGACCCGGCCGCTAGACCGCCCCCTCATCAGACGGGAGACCCGGCCGCTAGACCGCCCTCATCAGATAGGAGACCCGGCCGCTAGACCGCCCCCTCATCAGACAGGAGACCCGGCCGCTAGACCGCCCCCTCATCAGACGGGAGACCCGGCCGCTAGACCGCCCCCTCATCAGACGGGAGACCCGGCCGCTAGACCGCCCCCTCATCAGACGGGAGACCCGGCCGCTAGACCGCCCCCTCATCAGACGGGAGACCCGGCCGCTAGACCGCCCTCATCAGATAGGAGACCCAGCCGCTAGACCGCCCCCTCATCAGACAGGAGACCCGGCCGCTAGACCGCCCCCTCATCAGACGGGAGACCCGGCCGCTAGACCGCCCCCTCATCAGACGGGAGACCCGGCCGCTAGACCCCCCTCATCAGACGGGAGACCCGGCCGCTAGACCGTCCTCATCAGATAGGAGACCCGGCCGCTAGACCGCCCTCATCAGATGGGAGACCCGGCCGCTAGACCGCCCTCATCAGATAGGAGACCCGGCCGCTAGACCGCCCTCATCAGATAGGAGACCCGGCCGCTAGACCGCCCTCATCAGATAGGAGACCCGGCCGCTAGACCGCCCCCTCATCAGATAGGAGACCCGGCCACTAGACCGCCCTCATCAGACAGGAGACCCGGCCACTAGACCGCCCTCATCAGATAGGAGACCCGGCCGCTAGACCGCCCTCATCAGATAGGAGACCCGGCCGCTAGACCGCCCTCATCAGATAGGAGACCCGGCCGCTAGACCGCCCCCTCATCAGATAGGAGACCCGGCCGCTAGACCATCATCATCAGATAGGAGACCCGGCCGCTAGACCGCTCTCATCAGATAGGAGACCCGGCCGCTAGACCGCCCCCTCATCAGATAGGAGACCCGGCCGCTAGACCGCCCCCTCATCAGATGGGAGACCCGGCCGCTAGTCGCTGATAAGTCACGTGATTTAGCCAAACTCTACTGTACCTCTACAATAAGACCGCAAACCATGGTGATCTCCACGAGGCCTTTCCTAAACTGCCAGGTAACACTTGTAGGCTCCTCCCATCAGCCAGGTAACGCCCTCAGGCTCCATCTCTAGGTATAACCTGCGCTCCAGTTGCTATATTGCGCTCTTTTCCTTCAGGCCATGCGGCTGCAGCTGCCTGACCCCCCTGTGGACAGCGAGGATGAGGATGACGGTCTAGACGCCCAGAGCTCCATCCCAATGGACCCAGGTAACGATTGTGCACTCGCCAGTGTGAGCAATATCCTAACGACTATAATGTAATGACCTTTATCCTGTCTAGTGGATCACAGGCCCATCCTGCCCCCGCACCCAGAAAAATGGCCAAAAATTATAACCACAGCTCTTCCCACTAAAAACAAGCCCTTCAGTACAACTTCTTCAAGGGATAAAATTGCATCATTACGGGTCGAGTGGCCATTACCAGAGCGGCCCAACATCCCGAGAACGTCTTCCTAACAGTAGTAAGCGGAGCACCAAACCCAAGTGGGAGTTCTTGGCAGTAAGAGCAGAGTCCAATCCTTAGGAATCAGTCACATGGGGAGGTTCTTCCAATCCCTTCTTGACGGTAAAATCAGGAAAACCCCCAAAATCAAGGGGGGGGGGGGGTTGTAGCAGCATCGTGTCTGGTCCGAAACACCGCATGACGGTAGGAGAAGCACAAAGCCCAACTACGTGGGGAGGTTATTGATAGGTGGAGCATCTGCAGATCTGATTCCTATGTAGGGCTTCTCGACGGTAAGAGCAGCACAACATCTCATCCTGAGTAGAAGTTGTTGCTTCAGTGTCTGAACAGACAATAAGAGAAGCTCAATATCTGATTCACTGTAAGAACCAGACACAAGGACTGCAGTGCCGAGTCTTACTACAAGTACGAGGAGAAGTTGTTGCTGATACGGTGAGGGTTTCCCTCTGGTTACAAGTTTCGGTCATCCCACTCCGTGTTCCACCTCCCTCTTTCATTGTTTTGCAGATCACGTGGAGCTGGTGAAGAGGACCATGGCCGGGGTGAAGCTCCCGACTCTCTCGGTTCCGGTTTGGGCGCAGCAGCTCTCTGACGCGGATTGGGAGCACCTGGTACATCAGACCATTCAGTCCCGCGCTGCAACGTCCCCATCCGGCAAGAAATGAGATTTATACATTGTCCATAGTGTATATAGAAATGTCTGCACCTCCGCCGTGTAAATACATTGCGACCCTCTACCCAAAGAGACCGCGCCCTCCGCTTTATCACGACCCCTGCCTTCCCCTCTGGTGCCAAACACAAGGGGCATTAGAGAAACGAGGGACAGGTGGATCGGGGCTTGCGTCTGGTGAATGAAGAGACCAAAAGTATGTGAACCCCCTGAACTTCACATCTGAGATTGATGGACTCCATACATGGAGATTGGGACTTGAGAAGAATTCGGATGTCGGGCCCTGACAATCTGACTTCACGTTAGGACTGCGCAGCGGTGTGCCCCCCCTTGGTGATTTCTTAATCTTTTGGATGTTTGTCACTTAAATGTTTCAGGTCACTAAAAAAAATGTCAAATGTAAGACAAAATACAGACCTGAACAAGTCCTCAAAGGCTGCAGGGCCCTGCGTGAAAATGTAATCGCACCCCCTTATCATATGAATTAAAGGGAACCCAAAATAAATAAATACTTCAACTACGATGAAAAAGCCTCAACCTTCTCCCTGCGCGGTTCATCTCCGGCTGCAATGATAAATAATCAGTATGTAAACTTTTATGTAATTCGCCTGAGGGGAGTCCAATGATATTAGTGGGGTCCTGCGTATTCAGTTTCACTTGCCCCGCCTCCTTGTTACTGATTGACAGGTGTCACTGCTAGGACATGCTGCTGTATGGAACTAGTACCAGGGACTGTCTGACAGTATCCACCTAGACACATCCAGCTCTGCTTTCAGGTATAAAAACCTGTGTGAAATGTTTTACACGATGCCTTGCTGAGACATTGAGAGAGCTCCATCACTTCATTGGGCAATTCATGTCATGTGACCAGGGTGATGTCACATAAGGTCCTTTACACACTAACATTAATATCTACCCCATGTATGTATCTGATCACATGAAATTCTAGCAGCCTCCATGGAGGATGAGGAGGAGTAGAAGTCCATGGAGGCTGCCGTGATTTCATGTGATCAGATACATACATGGGGGAGGGGGGTTATTTAGCATTGGTTTTACTGGGCTTTTTTGGCTTAAAAAAAGTCACATTAAGATTTTTTGGGGGTCTTTTCACTTATTAAAAAAAAATATATATATCTGCTGGTACAACACCAAGCAAAGCCAGAGGCATGACTTGGGACTTTTGCAAAAAGTCTCATAGTTCCTCCAATCTCCTGCTGGTGGAGGATGTGCTGCGACTTTTTATGAATTTTCAGACTTTTTGGAAAAAAAAAATCTCTGAAAGAGAGTATAGCATAAGAACATTTATTAAAGGGCCAGAGCCAATTTAATGAAGCAGAGCTCCAAAAACAGACGAGGAGGAGGGAGTTTAGGTGATCGGCCTCTGTGAGAACTTGTCACTACCTGTAGTGGTAAAAAAAATATGGTAACAGGTTCCCTTTAAGTGTCTGACATCCATGCGGAGCCTCGTCCAGGCTGGATTACTGCTGTTCTCAAGCAAGGAAGTACTTACCTAGGACCTACATGACAAAGTGAAGTAGACCAGAAGCTTAGACATCACGGGGGGATCCAGAGACGTTCAGAAACAAATGAGGAATAACGGAGGGAGAACCAACGTGAGATCCACAAATGGGGAAAACATGGGACTGTGGTGACCCTTCCCAGGAGCGGCCGGATCTCCAGAATTACTCCATGGGCCTCGTCACAGCCTTGACCTTAACCCGATAGACATTTTGTGGCATGACCTTAAAAAAAGCGGGAAAACCTCCTGTGTAAATTTCTCCCTGATGGCCCTCAATGAGGTTGAGGTCTGTGCTCTGCAGAGCCCCTCCAGTTCATCCCCTTTAGACCTCCTTAATCTATGAAGGAGGCAACACCTCACAACGTATAGCGCCTGTTGTGTGACTCCTATAGAGGTCGTGGCTTTGATAGGTCAGACTTGTTTTGGTGGTTTCAGATGAACCTACCCAACTCCAGGCATCCCATTCTGTAGTTTTACAACCTAACTGTGTATAATATATAACAAAGTTCTATTCTATATAATATATAACAATATTCTCAATGTCAGTCACAAAATGTAGCTTAAATAGTTTGATTTTATGATTCACAAAATGTTATGAGCTTTCTAAAGTAGGTGGAGTTATCACCAAGATGGCAGCCACTGGAAACTACAAGTCCCATGATCCCTCAGTTCTCAGTAAATCCTCCTCCCTCTTATTTTCTGCTCCTAGTGATGATGTAACAGACTGTCTTGCTCTGTTACCATAGTAATGATGTGTAACTACCATCACTGCACATACATATTGGCTTATATTTAAAGGACCCATTTGTATTTGAATTATGCTGATTCCTGGAACACCCCTTTAAAGCAAAACTTTGTCTTCCGGCATAAAAAACATTGGGTACAAAACTCTGTTACGAGAGCAACACATTGCGTCAGGAAGCCCTTGTCCATGCATACAGACAGGGAGGTGTGCGCCCCCTCTGGCAGGATCTACTCTCCTTTAAGCTTCTTATACCCTGTTTGTTACAAAAATGGCTTTTACAATTATGCAAATGAGACAGAGGTGTTAAAACCAGGGCATAGGAAGCTTAAAGGGCATCTACCACCAGGAAGAAGGACTGTATGCAAAAGAGTGTGTGGGGCTCCCGGAACACCTATGGAGCTCCTCAGGCTCATTTGCATACAATCCTTCACCCTGGTGGTAGATGTCCTTTAAAGAAGAGGGGGCGCACACCAGGATGTCAGTGCTTGGTTTACAATCCTTCATCCTGGTGGTAGGTGTCCTTTACGAGGACTAAAGCTCTTGCCGCAACGTGTTGATCTTATACCAATGTTTTGTACCCAATGTTTTTTATGCTTCATTATGGCACAGTCCATGGGTCCAGCGATAAGGGGGCAAGTATTGAGCTGAACTTGAATTCCAGTTGTCTTGCATGTAATAGGAGATTATGCAAATGGGAGTGGTCCCTTACCTTCATCATCAGAGCCTGCTGTTCCTCACCTGCTCTTCATCATCAGCACCTGTTCCTTACCCTCATCATTTTCTGCTCATCATCGGCGCCTGTTCCTTACCCTCATCATCTTCTCTTCATCATCAGCGCCTGTTCCTTACCCTCACCCTCATCATCTTCGCCTGTTCCTTACCCTCATCATTATCTGCTCATCATCAGCACCTGTTCCTTACCTTCACCCTCATCATCTGCTCATCATCTTCGCCTGTTCCTTACCCTCATTTTCTGCTCACCATCAGCGCCTGTTCCTTACCCTCAGCCTCATCATCTTCTCTTCATCATCAGCGCCTGTTCCTCACCCTCATCTGCTCTTCATCATCAGCGCCTGTCCCTCACCCTCATCTGCTCTTCATCATCAGCGCCTGTCCCTCACCCTCATCTGCTCTTCATCATCAGCGCCTGTCCCTCACCCTCATCTGCTCTTCATCATCAGCGCCTGTCCCTCAACCTCATCTGCTCTTCATCATCAGCGCCTGTCCCTCACCCTCACCTGCTCTTCATCATCAGCGCCTGTTCCTTACACTCATCATTATCTGCTCATCATCAGCGCCTGTACCTTACCCTCATCTGTTCTTCATCATCAGAGCCTGTTCCTCACCCTCATCTGTTCTTCATCATCAGAGCCTGTTCCTTATCCTCATCATCAGCGCCTGTTCCTCACCCTCATCTGCTCATCATCAGCGCCTGTTCCTCACCCTCATCTGCTCATCATCAGCGCCTGTTCCTCACCCTCATCTGCTCTTCATCACCAGCGCCTGTCCCTCACCCTCATCTGCTCTTCATCATCAGGGCCTGTTCCTCACCCTCATCATCTGCTCTTCATCATCAGGGCCTGTTCCTCACCCTCATCATCTGCTCTTCATCATCAGCGCCTGTCCCTCACCCTCATCTGCTCTTCATCATCAGCGCCTGTTCCTTACCCTCATCATTATCTGGTCATCATCAGCGCCTGTCCCTCACCCTCATCTGCTCATCATCAGCGCCTGTTCCTCACCCTCATCTGCTCATCATCAGCGCCTGTTCCTCACCCTCATCTGTTCTTCATCATCAGAGCCTGTTCCTCACCCTCATCTGTTCTTCATCATCAGCGCCTGTTCCTCACCCTCATCTGCTCATCATCAGCGCCTGTTCCTCACCCTCATCTGTTCTTCATCATCAGAGCCTGTTCCTCACCCTCATCTGTTCTTCATCATCAGCGCCTGTTCCTCACCCTCATCTGCTCTTCATCATCAGAGCCTGTTCCTTACCCTCATCATCAGCGCCTGTTCCTCACCCTCATCTGCTCATCATCAGCGCCTGTTCCTCACCCTCATCTGCTCATCATCAGCGCCTGTCCCTCACCCTCATCTGCTCTTCATCATCAGGGCCTGTTCCTCACCCTCATCATCTGCTCTTCATCATCAGGGCCTGTTCCTCACCCTCATCATCTGCTCTTCATCATCAGGGCCTGTTCCTCACCCTCATCTGCTCTTCATCACCAGCGCCTGTCCCTCACCCTCATCTGCTCTTCATCATCAGAGCCTGTTCCTCACCCTCATCATCTGCTCTTCATCATCAGAGCCTGTTCCTCACCCTAATCATCTGCTCTTCATCATCAGAGCCTGTTCCTCACCCTCATCATCTGCTCTTCATCATCAGGGCCTGTTCCTCACCCTCATCTGCTCATCATCAGCGCCTGTTCCTCACCCTCATCATCTGCTCTTCATCATCAGGGCCTGTTCCTCACCCTCATCATCTGCTCTTCATCATCAGGGCCTGTTCCTTACTCTCATCATCTGCTCTTCATCATCAGAGCCTGTCCCTCACCCTCATCTGCTCTTCATCATCAGGGCCTGTTCCTCACCCTCATCATCTGCTCATCATCATCAGAGCCTGTTCCTCACCCTCATCTGCTCATCATCAGCGCCTGTTCCTTACCCTCATCATCTGCTCTTCATCATCAGCGCCTGTCCCTCACCCTCATCTGCTCTTCATCATCAGCGCCTGTCCCTCACCCTCATCTGCTCTTCATCATCAGCGCCTGTATCTTACCCTCACCCTCATCATCTGCTCTTCATCATCAGCGCCTGTTCCTTACCCTCATCATTATCTGCTCATCATCAGTGCCTGTTCCTCACCCTCATCTGTTCTTCATCATCAGAGCCTGTTCCTCACCCTCATCTGTTCTTCATCATCAGAGCCTGTTCCTTACCCTCATCATCAGCGCCTGTTCCTCACCCTCATCTGCTCATCATCAGCACTTGTTCCTCACCCTCATCTGCTCTTCATCACCAGCGCCTGTCCCTCACCCTCATCTGCTCTTCATCATCAGGGCCTGTTCCTCACCCTCATCATCTGCTCTTCATCATCAGAGCCTGTTCCTCACCCTCATTATCTGCTCATCATCATCAGAGCCTGTTCCTCACCCTCATCTGCTCATCATCAGCGCCTGTTCCTTACCCTCATCATCTGCTCTTCATCATCAGCGCCTGTCCCTCACCCTCATCTGCTCTTCATCATCAGCGCCTGTCCCTCACCCTCATCTGCTCTTCATCATCAGCGCCTGTATCTTACCCTCACCCTCATCATCTGCTCTTCATCATCAGCGCCTGTTCCTTACCCTCATCATTATCTGCTCATCATCAGTGCCTGTTCCTCACCCTCATCTGTTCTTCATCATCAGAGCCTGTTCCTCACCCTCATCTGTTCTTCATCATCAGAGCCTGTTCCTTACCCTCATCATCAGCGCCTGTTCCTCACCCTCATCTGCTCATCATCAGCACTTGTTCCTCACCCTCATCTGCTCTTCATCACCAGCGCCTGTCCCTCACCCTCATCTGCTCTTCATCATCAGGGCCTGTTCCTCACCCTCATCATCTGCTCTTCATCATCAGAGCCTGTTCCTCACCCTCATTATCTGCTCATCATCATCAGAGCCTGTTCCTCACCCTCATCTGCTCATCATCAGCGCCTGTTCCTTACCCTCATCATCTGCTCTTCATCATCAGCGCCTGTCCCTCACCCTCATCTGCTCTTCATCATCAGCGCCTGTCCCTCACCCTCATCTGCTCTTCATCATCAGCGCCTGTATCTTACCCTCACCCTCATCATCTGCTCTTCATCATCAGCGCCTGTTCCTTACCCTCATCATTATCTGCTCATCATCAGTGCCTGTTCCTCACCCTCATCTGTTCTTCATCATCAGGGCCTGTTCCTTACCCTCATCATCAGCGCCTGTTCCTCACCCTCATCTGCTCATCATCAGCACTTGTTCCTCACCCTCATCTGCTCTTCATCACCAGCGCCTGTCCCTCACCCTCATCTGCTCTTCATCATCAGGGCCTGTTCCTCACCCTCATCATCTGCTCTTCATCATCAGGGCCTGTTCCTCACCCTCATCATCTGCTCTTCATCATCAGGGCCTGTTCCTCACCCTCATCATCTGCTCTTCATCATCAGGGCCTGTTCCTCACCCTCATCATCTGCTCTTCATCATCAGGGCCTGTTCCTCACCCTCATCATCTGCTCTTCATCATCAGGGCCTGTTCCTCACCCTCATCATCTGCTCTTCATCATCAGGGCCTGTTCCTCACCCTCATCATCTGCTCTTCATCATCAGGGCCTGTTCCTCACCCTCATCATCTGCTCTTCATCATCAGGGCCTGTTCCTCACCCTCATCATCTGCTCTTCATCATCAGGGCCTGTTCCTCACCCTCATCATCTGCTCTTCATCATCAGGGCCTGTTCCTCACCCTCATCATCTGCTCTTCATCATCAGGGCCTGTTCCTCACCCTCATCATCTGCTCTTCATCATCAGGGCCTGTTCCTCACCCTCATCATCTGCTCTTCATCATCAGGGCCTGTTCCTCACCCTCATCTGCTCTTCATCATCAGCGCCTGTTCCTCACCCTCATCATCAGCGCCTGTTCCTTACCCTCATCTGCTCATCATCAGCGCCTGTTCCTCACCCTCATCATCAGCGCCTGTTCCTTACCCTCATCTGCTCATCATCAGCGCCTGTTCCTCACCCTCATCTGTTCTTCATCATCAGAGCCTGTTCCTCACCCTCATCTGCTCATCATCATCAGAGCCTGTTCCTCACCCTCATCTGCTCATCATCAGCGCCTGTTCCTCACCCTCATCTGCTCTTCATCATCAGCTCCTGTTCCTTACCCTCATCATTATCTGCTCATCATCATCAGCGCCTGTTCCTTACCCTCATCATTATCTGCTCATCATCATCAGCGCCTGTTCCTTACCCTCACCATCTGCTCTTCATCATCAGCACCTGTTCCTCACCGTCATCTGCTCTTCACCATCATCTGCTCACCCTCCTCATCACCCCTTATCTATATGAACGTCTCCGCTCTCTTGCTGTGAGCCTCCTGCTACTAGACCGACGTGTGACTCGTATGTCCAGTCTGTAGGTTAGTTGTAACTTCCCCAGGACCTGGACCCACAGAAGAACAGACCTGTATGGTTCTGCCGCCCTGTTCTGGAATCGTATTTTCCGTTCAGAACAATAAACCCACAAAGTGATGACTATGGATGACTACGCTGCAGGGAGTCCAATCGTACTTATTCTCGTCGAGGGTTCCTTCTTCACCCAATCATCACCCGAGCTACAAACAAAATCACCAACCGCACGGGTGACTTTTTATGACCATTTTATTTCACGTTTCGGCATTCTCATTGACCGCCCGCCAGTGACAGGCAATGGTTGCATTTCACTCCAGGTTTGGTCCATTCAGGCTCTCGATCAGCTCGAAGATGAAAACCAAGTGACCGTCTGGAGAGTGCGGGGTCGGACCCTCGCGATGGACGAGATGGCAGCAAACGTCCGATCTGAGGTGTGACTGTACCGTTCAGGCGCACACCCATCGCCCGTCTCCTCGGCCACGCGGCTACTTATTCAATAAATAGGTTTTAATGTTTTATATTATTTAGTATTTCTTTTGTAAGAGACGACGAGCAGATATCGTCCCTCTCCCCTTTCGATCCCTGTGGCCTTCAACCATCGATAAGATGTAGAGCGGAGGGCCTGGAGTGAGGAACATAGCGGGTAGAGGCTGGAAAAGGCGTCTGGCGTCGGAGCTTCGGCCTCCACCTCGAGGGAGGATCTGACCACGACAACTGCTCTGACCCTCCAAAAACATCTCCAGGATCGGAACCAATAAGAAAGCTTCAGAAATGCAGAATTCTACATGAGTGTCTCGCATGCATGTGGTCAAGAAGGGAGGGGAACCCTTCGGGTCCCTGCATCCCCTGGTGCTGGTCCTGTGTGAAGTTAATGACATTGAAGTATAAAAAGTTTAAGAACAGATTAAGATGGATGGAGCTTGGTGACGGTGGTCTCCTCACTGACGAGACTGGAGCATCTCCTGGGCATAAGAAGTTTTGGTGTCTCGGGAGGGTGGAGGCCTCTCTTCTCATGTCCAGGGTGGCAGGATGATTAGAAAGTCCTGGTGTCATGAGGTCAGAGGCTCTCCTTGCTGCTAGTCAGGTATTCCTCTGCTCTCTTATGAGACTCCAGCGCTCTGATGGTGTAAATATCCTGCGGAAGTTCTGATTTCTTGCTGAGGAGCATCTGCTCCTGTGGGGACATCCGTGGCACCTGGGCAAGATAAGAAAATCACCGGGCGATCAGTGCGTGCAGCAGACGGGTGGCATTATTACTAGTCATAGGGGAGATACAGGCAGTGGGGTTATGTATGTATAGCAGGTGTATGATAGAGGAGACAGTGAAGTATTATGGGGCTCTACGTATATGGCGCATGCACATGCTGCACCCACCATGCACATGCGCATGGTGGGTGCAGCCGTCATCAGAAGCCCAGGTCCCGTCACCACCAATCAACCAACTACAATGAAGGAGCACAAGCCTAGGGCCAGTAGTCGTCAGTCAACAAACCACAACCATCAGCAGTTAGCACCAGCCTTGGGCCAATCACTATCACTCCTCCAACTACAACCAGCGCCAGTCCTCCAACTACAACCAGCGCCAGTCCTCCAACTACAACCAGCGCCAGTCCTCCAACTACAACCAGCGCCAGTCCTCCAACTACAACCAGCGCCAGTCCTCCAACTACAACCAGCGCCAGTCCTCCAACTACAACCAGCGCCAGTCGCCCCCAATCCTCCAACTACAACCGCCGCCAGTCGCCACCAATCCTCCAACTACAACCGCCGCCAGTCGCCACCAGTCCTCTACTACAACCGCCGCCAGTCGCCACCAATCCTCCAACTACAACCACCGCCAGTCGCCACCAATCCTCCAACTACAACCGGCGCCAGTCGCCACCAATCCTCCAACTACAACCGGCGCCAGTCGCCACCAATCCTCTACTACAACCAGTGCCAGTCGCCACCAGTCCTCTACTATAACCAGTGCCAGTCGCCACCAGTCCTCTACTACAACCACCGCCAGTCGCCACCAATCCTCCAACTACAACCGCCGCCAGTCGCCACCAATCCTCCAACTACAACCACCGCCAGTCGCCACCAGTCCTCTACTACAACCAGTGCCAGTCGCCACCAGTCCTCTACTATAACCAGTGCCAGTCGCCACCAGTCCTCTACTACAACCACCGCCAGTCGCCACCAATCCTCCAACTACAACCGCCGCCAGTCGCCACCAATCCTCCAACTACAACCGCCGCCAGTCGCCACCAGTCCTCTACTACAACCACCAGTCGCCACCAATCCTCCAACTACAACCGCCGCCAGTCGCCACCAATCCTCCAACTACAACCGCCGCCAGTCGCCACCAATCCTCCAACTACAACCGCCGCCAGTCGCCACCAATCCTCCAACTACAACCGCCGCCAGTCGCCACCAATCCTCCAACTACAACCACAGCCAGTCGCCACCAGTCCTCTACTACAACCACCGCCAGTCGCCACCAATCCTCCAACTACAACCGCCGCCAGTCGCCACCAATCCTCCAACTACAACCGCCGCCAGTCGCCACCAATCCTCCAACTACAACCGCCGCCAGTCGCCACCAATCCTCCAACTACAACCGCCGCCAGTCGCCACCAGTCCTCTACTACAACCAGTGCCAGTCGCCACCAGTCCTCTACTATAACCAGTGCCAGTCGCCACCAGTCCTCTACTACAACCACCGCCAGTCGCCACCAATCCTCCAATGACAACCACCACCAGTCCTCTACTACAACCACCGCCAGTCGCCACCAGTCCTCTACTACAACCACCGTCCGTCGCCATCAGTCCTCCAGCTACAACCACCGTTCACAGACAGGTGTCGGTAATAAGTCAGCACCAGTCTGGGATTACAGCTGTCACCCAGTAGGACCACAGAGGACATGGAGATAAGGCTGGCGAGGAGACTGGCACCCGCAGTGTTCTGGTCAGTATTTAGAGACAGAAGAAGGACGGATCTCTCCCTTATACTCCTCTGTAGGAAGCCAAATACTGACCAGAACTCTGCCACAAAGTAACACGACCAAAGTTTTCTGCACTAGTCGTGTATCAGTGATTAGAAGACTTATCTATACAGTGTGCGTGTAGTAGGTGACAGTGGAGGCATTCTCACCTACCCCCGCACTCTACTCCTGCGGTGTCTAATGTTCCCTCAGATTCTGGTACCATACACACAAGAATTTCTGAGGCTCCGGTGATGCACAAGAACAGTGACGTCACCACGCGAGCTCATGTGACCATCAGACCCACAGCTGTCCCGAGGGCCTAACCACTGCTGGGCTGGACCAGAAGCAGAAGGAACACCAGACCGGGGCGCCAGGGCAGGTGAGTATGCCTTCCCAGAAACTGGACCCTCAGTGAATCACAACAGTAGGGCCTAGTGTGTAAGTGCATGCAGACTCATGAGGGGTAGGTGTGGGGCATCACCTGCACAGCCTCAGTCTCCATTGTCTTCTTTAGGATCTGAATGTCCTCAGCGGTTGGGGTGTCTGTCTCCATGGAGCAGATCAGGCTGAGAGCGGGTGGAGAGTTAAACATTGTGTACTGAGGAGGGTGACGAGACAAAGAGAGAGAGAGACATAGTGTGAGAGATCCCTCCAGACCGACACATTATCAGCAGACGAGACGCTCTCATGACATCACTTACCTGTGGGTTCAGCCGCGCCATCTCCTCAATCCGATTCCACATTTCTACTCGCTCTCTTCCTCTGATCTTCCCCCTTGAGAAAACGGTAGAAAAAAGCTCAGGAAACTCTCCCCATACACGGAGCCCCCTCCCATTGCACCCGTCCACTCCGCGACTTCCTCCCATTGCACCCGTCCACGCCGAGACCCCCTCCCATTGCACCCGTCCACGCCGCGACCCCCTCCCGTTGCACCCGTCCACGCCGCGACCCCCTCCCATTGCACCCGTCCACGCCGCGACCCCCTCCCATTGCACCCATCCACGCCGCGACCCCCTCCCATTGTACCCGTCCACGCCGCGACCCCCTCCCATTGTACCAGTCCACGCCGCGACCCCCTCCCATTTCACCTGTCCACGCCGCGACCCCCTCCCATTTCACCTGTCCACGCCGCGACCCCCTCCCATTGTACCCGTCCATGCCGCAACCTCCTCCTATTGCACCCGTCCACGCCGCGACCCCCTCCCATTGCATCCGTCAACATGAAGCCACCAACCTCTGCTTCTCGGCCTTGTACTGCTGGGTGCAGTCATCAAAGAGCTTCTGATTCATCTCCATGAAAAGCTTCAGGGCGTTGTAGATCAGTCCGTGAATAGTCCTGCAAGAAGAGGCGGGTCACAACCCTACACGTGGCACGTGTACACGCGTTATACAGAGCATAGATGCAATTAGATGTGATATAAGTGGAACTAGGACTAACATTTTCCTAATATACAAAGGGCCATAAGATGTGAAGAAGCACAAGCGCGAGGGGTGGCAGATGGCATCATGAAGGATCCAGGCAACGGACCAGAAAATTCAGGGATAAATTATAGGACAATGAGTCCAAGACGGAAAGGTTAACTACTTGTAGAGCAGCCTGGTACAGAGAAGATCAAGACAGCAAGCTCCACACAGGAGGGGAAAAACAGCAAGACAACAGATCCAACACCGAGAGGAGAAACCACCAGAAGAGACCGACCCCGAGAGGAGAAACCACCAGAAGAGACTGACCCCGAGAGGAGAAACCACCAGAAGAGACTGACCCCGAGAGGAGAAAGCACCAGAAGAGACTGACCCCGAGAGGAGAAACCACCAGAAGAGACTGACCCCGAGAGGAGAAACCAGCAGAAGAGACCGACCCCGAGAGGAGAAACCAGCAGAAGAGACTGACCCCGAGAGGAGAAACCAGCAGAAGAGACTGACCCCGAGAGGAGAAACCACCAGATGAGACTGACCCCGAGAGGAGAAACCACCAGATGAGACTGACCCCGAGAGGAGAAACCACCAGATGAGACTGACCCCGAGAGGAGAAACCACCAGATGAGACTGACCCCGAGAGGAGAAACCACCAGATGAGACTGACCCCGAGAGGAGAAACCACCAGATGAGACTGACCCCGAGAGGAGAAACCACCAGATGAGACTGACCCCGAGAGGAGAAACCAGCAGATGAGACTGACCCCGAGAGGAGAAACCAGCAGATGAGACTGACCCCGAGAGGAGAAACCAGCAGATGAGACTGACCCCGAGAGGAGAAACCAGCAGATGAGACTGACCCCGAGAGGAGAAACCACCAGATGAGACTGACCCCGAGAGGAGAAACCACAAAACTGACACCTAAGTTAACAGAAACTTGATAAACCTGGAGATGACGTTGTTTTACAATTATGCGCTCAACACAAAAAGGATGAACCATTCAGCAACAAGATCCTCAGAAATATGCAAATAGGATTTTCCTATAAGGGACAAGAAAAAACACTTCGAGCCAGGATGGACCCCAGATGATAGATCAGACACCGGATAACCAGCAGAAAACCGTCTGAGAACCACCACAAGTTCATGGTCATCGCATTCACAGCCACAGCCGGCACTTACTTATTCCAGTGATTCTTGGAGTTGCGATACAGCGATGGGAACATGATGGGTAGGATCTGGGCAGCGTTGTCACTCATCAGGCTCAGAATATACTCATTATTCCAGTAGTAGAGCGCCCGCTCCGCCACCTGCAACAAGGAAACAAAAAGCCTTAGGACAGTCCATGGTGAGGAGCAGCGATCCATGCAAAGCAATGAATCCCCCCGAAACGTCGCTACAATCCAAGCCACCACATAGACCGTGTGACCTCGCTTCCCCCTGACCACATCCAATCACAGACTGACCTGCCGAACTGCATGTCTGACCGCGCCGGCTGATTAGACAGACACTGGGTGACCACACCGGCTGATTAGACAGACGCTGGGGGACCGCGCCGGCTGATTAGACAGACGCTGGGTGACCACACCGGCTGATTAGACAGACGCTGGGGGACCGCGCCGGCTGATTAGACAGACGCTGGGGGACCGCGCCGGCTGATTAGACAGACGCTGGGGGACCGCGCCGGCTGATTAGACAGACGCTGGGTGACTGCGCCGGCTGATTAGACAGACGCTGGGGGACCGCGCCGGCTGATTAGACAGACGCTGGGGGACCGCGCCGGCTGATTAGACAGACGCTGGGGGACCGCACCGGCTGATTAGACAGACATGCCTTTGCCCTACAATATGCTGTACAGTACCTGGAAGTGGGGGCTGGACACGCACTGCGCCAGTTGTCTGAACAGGGGCTCCATGATCTTGGTGAACTCTGAAGGCTCCATCACGTCCAAGATCTCTTCCAGTTCATTGAGAAACATGACCTCCTTGGGGCTGTGGGTCCGAGGCCAGAAGCGCAGGAGGCCGGAGATGACCTGAGGGACACATTGTAATAGAGGGTCATGTGATCTGTATCTGACAGCCCACACCCACCCCTCTGTTTACTCCTAGTGCACACATAGAAGGCCCCAGAAGCAGAAGGCTCCGTCCTATGTATAGTGGTGGTGCCGGGGTACTGCAGCTCAGCTTTTATTTAAGGGAAGTGGATCAGAGTTGCAGGTCTCTGGCCCTATAGATTATGGTGCCCACAGGCACTCTTATACTATGGCTGTAGGATTGCACTGCTCTTATGGATGAGACATAGTTCTGGATTGTACAGATGTGGGCGCTCCCTGGCATGGTATTAGAGACCCTCCCCCGGAGTCCCCATGATCCCCAGTACTCACCGGTTCGGTCAGGGTACTGTCCTTCTCCAGGAATTGCACCACGCAGTACGCCAGCTGCCGGAAGAGAGAGACAGGAGGAGGTTATAGAGCTGGGATGTAATACAACCAGCAGGGGGCAGTGGCACATGACCTGGTCATCCTGAGCTCCTGCCCTTCTATAGATTATATGAAGCCCGTCCCCCTTCCCCACCCCAAAGTATGGAGATGTCGAACTAATTCACATCCTCTAACATCCATTTGCACGCTGAGCCTCTGCCCCAGGGTACGGGTTTGACCACCCACAGGACTGAGACATACCCTACTGCCGCCATGACAGGTACCTGAGGGTGGTAGACGCTCAGAGACTTGGCCTTGTGCAGGGGGAGCAGCACTCGGATCAGGAACATCTTGTGCTCTTCCTTCAGGGGAAGTGCGAAGCCATTAATAATACTGCAACGAGAATGTAAAGAGACAAGGTCACCCGCTGGGGTCATCTAGAGAGCGACCCCCACAGAGACCGGGGCTGGAGACCGCCGTACCTGCCGAGAATCTCCAGGAGTTCAGCGATCCCGTTGTGATGTTCTGTCTCGTAAATAAACCTAAGGAAAATCACATGACAGGAAGTGACCACGCCCACCACTGATGACATCAAATCGGCAAAATTACCTATTGCAACCAATCAGGTCGCCATGTTTATTTCTGTAGGGGTTTTTTTTTTTAGCCAAATCTGGGTTTTTATTTAACAGGGGGTGTAAAGGCAGAGCTAGAAGCTGATTGGCTGCTATGGGTGACTACGGAGGTCACCGGTATAAGGGGAGGGGGCTTGTCGCACCTGTAGAAGATGTTATTAATGTGCCGCCTTATATACGCTCGTAGTCCCAGGAACTTTCCATAAATCCGATGCAGGATTGTCTTCAGGAAATCTCGCTCTCTGGGGTCTTCACTGTCAAACAGATCAAGGAGCTGAGGAGACAAGTGAGGGGGGGCGCATATGTCACACACATGGGGGGTCTCCACCGCACCCAATCACATGAGGCCCGGCTCTTACCGACAGCACAAACTTCTGGTCAATGTATTTCTTGGCCACGTTGGGCTGGAAGTCGGGAGACTCCAGGAATCTGAGGAAAAACTCGTAAACCAGCTGCGGGACGTGAGAAAATAGAAGCGATGAGCGAGGGTCCGAGGAGGAGACCCCTCCATGAATACAGCACACGGGTTACATATAGAAGGACGCCCTTACCTGTAGATGGGGCCACGCCGCCTCCAGCGTAGGCTCGTCCTCCTCCGGGTCAAACTCTGCTCCGCTGGGGTTAGAAGAGGGCGGGAGCGGCCGGAACAAATTCACTGAGAACTGACAAGCGCAAGGCAGGAGTTAGGACCCAGCACTGTCCTGAAGTGCTCTGTGCTGCAGATAACAGCGAGGGCTGGGGTCTCTCACCATGTACACGGCCTCGGGGTAGATGCAGTCGGTCAGCACGTCACGGCTGTGTGTGATGTACTCCACCATCTCGCTGAGCGCTGCCCTCTTCACCTCCTTGTACTTCAGGTCGCTGAGAGGGTCCGACACAAAGTCAAAGAGGACCCCGCACTGACGAATCTTCTGGACAAACAGGGTCTCCCGCTCCTCCCCCGGGGGGCAGTCTGTGGAGCGAGACAAGAGAAGGAAGTCATAAGCTGCTGAAAACTGCTCAGAGATCTCCAGCTAAACCCGCTGTCCCTCTCCTCGTGCCCGCGGGGCTGTCGCCCCTCTCCTTGCACCCGTGATGTCATCACTTACCACCCGTGATGTCATTACTTGCCCCCCCCCCCCCCCCGTGTCATCACTTACCACCCGTGATGTCCGATGTGTACGGACATTGCTGAGTCTCACCTTTTAGCGGTGGGAGTTTGTGGAGTTCTCTGTTCTTGCTGAGGCTGAATCTAGATGAGCTCTGCCTCCGCTCCCGCTTCACCACCTGACCCCCGCCGCCATATTGGATCTTGTTTAGCTGAGTTGGGGGCGGAGCACTGGGGCTGGGGCGCTTGTTCACCCCCTGCTGAGCCTGCAGACACATGACATGCACAAGGTTATTATAAGCCGCCAGGTCCCTTATCACATACTCCTGACACCAGCACCGACCACATATCACAGAGACACAATGTCACAGGAAACCAGGTATAGTGTTATGTATTGTCCCTGGAGAGATGTGTAATCAGACCTCACACTGCTGTGCTCTGTGCTCTCTGCAGCCAGTGTTATGTATTGTCCCTGGAGAGATGTGTAATCAGACCTCACACTGCTGTGCTCTGTGCAGCCAGTGTTATGTACTGTCCCTGGAGAGATGTGTAATCAGACCTCACACTGCTGTGCTCTGTGCTCTCTGCAGCCAGTGTTATGTATTGTCCCTGGAGAGATGTGTAATCAGACCTCACACTGCTGTGCTCTGTGCTCTCTGCAGCCAGTGTTATGTATTGTCCCTGGAGAGATGTGTAATCAGACCTCACACTGCTGTGCTCTGTGCTCTCTGCAGCCAGTGTTATGTATTGTCCCTGGAGAGATGTGTAATCAGACCTCACACTGCTGTGCTCTCTGCAGCCAGTGTTATGTACTGTCCCTGGAGAGATGTGTAATCAGACCTCACACTGCTGTGCTCTGTGCTTTCTGCAGCCAGTGTTATGTATTGTCCCTGGAGAGATGTGTAATCATACCTCACACTGCTGTGCTCTGTGCTCTCTGCAGCCAGTGTTATGTATTGTCCCTGGAGAGATGTGTAATCAGACCTCACAATGCTGTGCTCTGTGCTCTCTGCAGCCAGTGTTATGTATTGTCCCTGGAGAGATGTGTAATCAGACCTCACACTGCTGTGCTCTGTGCTTTCTGCAGCCAGTGTTATATAGTGTCCCTGGAGAGATGTGTAATCAGACCTCACACTGCTGTGCTCTGTGCTCTCTGCAGCCAATGTTATGTACTGTCCCTGGAGAGATGTGTAATCAGACCTCACACTGCTGTGCTCTGTGCTCTCTGCAGCCAGTGTTATGTATTGTCCCTGGAGAGATGTGTAATCAGACCTCACACTGCTGTGCTCTGTGCAGCCAGTGTTACACCAGGCACAGTACATAACATTGGCTGCAGTCTGTAGGGTAGAGGTTTAGTAATATAATTGTGAACATGGAGGGGAAATTGTGATTCAGCAAGAAATGAGACGAGATCTGTGGAAGATACTTCTAGAAACTTGTAGAAAATTCCATAGAACGTTTTCCTGTCCTCGGTCCCAGGAGCCTCCAGGGACATCGTCTAATTATACCAAGGGCGCTCTGAGGTCAGGAGATGATACACAAGGAACTCAGCTACAGGATGAGTCAGAGGGATTGTAACACTGCGGGACAGATGAGGTTAATGGCCCAGCAGGGGTGGGGGCTTGACCACCCAGATGCCCCCGACACGCCCCCTCATGACAGATGCCCCCCCGTCACGCCCCCTCATGACAGATGCCTCCCCGTCACGCCCCCTCATGACAGATGCCTCCCCGTCACGCCCCCTCATGACAGATGCCTCCCCGTCACGCCCCCTCATGACAGATGCCTCCCCGTCACGCCCCCTCATGACAGATGCCCCCCGACACGCCCCCTCATGACAGATGCCTCCCCGTCACGCCCCCTCATGACAGATGCCTCCCCGTCACGCCCCCTCATGACAGATGCCTACCCGTCACGCCCCCTCATGACAGATGCCTACCCGTCACGCCCCCTCATGACAGATGCCTACCCGTCACGCCCCCTCATGACAGATGCCTACCCGTCACGCCCCCTCATGACAGATGCCTACCTGTCACGCCCCCTCATGACAGATGCCTACCCGTCACGCCCCCTCACGACAGATGCCTCCCCGTCACGCCCCCTCACGACAGATGCCTCCCCGTCACGCCCCCTCACGACAGATGCCTCCCCGTCACGCCCCCTCACGACAGATGCCTCCCCGTCACGCCCCCTCACGACAGATGCCTCCCCGTCACGCCCCCTCACGACAGATGCCTCCCCGTCACGCCCCCTCACGACAGATGCCTCCCCGTCACGCCCCCTCACGACAGATGCCTCCCCGTCACGCCCCCTCACGACAGATGCCTCCCCGTCACGCCCCCTCACGACAGATGCCTCCCCGTCACGCCCCCTCACGACAGATGCCTCCCCGTCACGCCCCCTCACGACAGATGCCTCCCCGTCACGCCCCCTCACGACAGATGCCTCCCCGTCACGCCCCCTCACGACAGATGCCTCCCCGTCACGCCCCCTCACGACAGATGCCTCCCCGTCACGCCCCCTCACGACAGATGCCTCCCCGTCACGCCCCCTCACGACAGATGCCTCCCCGTCACGCCCCCTCACGACAGATGCCTCCCCGTCACGCCCCCTCACGACAGATGCCTCCCCGTCACGCCCCCTCACGACAGATGCCTCCCCGTCACGCCCCCTCACGACAGATGCCTCCCCGTCACGCCCCCTCACGACAGATGCCTCCCCGTCACGCCCCCTCACGACAGATGCCTCCCCGTCACGCCCCCTCACGACAGATGCCTCCCCGTCACGCCCCCTCACGACAGATGCCTCCCCGTCACGCCCCCTCACGACAGATGCCTCCCCGTCACGCCCCCTCACGACAGATGCCTCCCCGTCACGCCCCCTCACGACAGATGCCTCCCCGTCACGCCCCCTCACGACAGATGCCTCCCCGTCACGCCCCCTCACGACAGATGCCTCCCCGTCACGCCCCCTCACGACAGATGCCTCCCCGTCACGCCCCCTCACGACAGATGCCTCCCCGTCACGCCCCCTCACGACAGATGCCTCCCCGTCACGCCCCCTCACGACAGATGCCTCCCCGTCACGCCCCCTCACGACAGATGCCTCCCCGTCACGCCCCCTCACGACAGATGCCTCCCCGTCACGCCCCCTCACGACAGATGCCTCCCCGTCACGCCCCCTCACGACAGATGCCTCCCCGTCACGCCCCCTCACGACAGATGCCTCCCCGTCACGCCCCCTCACGACAGATGCCTCCCCGTCACGCCCCCTCACGACAGATGCCTCCCCGTCACGCCCCCTCATGACAGATGCCTCCCCGTCACGCCCCCTCATGACAGATGCTTCCCTGTCACGCCCCCTCATGACAGATGCCTCCCTGTCACGCCCCCTCATGACAGATGCCTCCCTGTCACGCCCCCTCATGACAGATGCCTCCCTGTCACGCCCCCTCATGACAGATGCCTCCCTGTCACGCCCCCTCATGACAGATGCCTACCTGTCACGCTCCCTCATGACAGATGCCTCCCTGTCACGCCCCCTCATGACAGATAACTCAGGGTGAGGCCACCTTATATCAGATGCCTCCTGAACACACCCCTTCATAACTGATAACTCATGGTCGTGCACCCTTATGATGACTCCTGGCCACACCCCGATGATTGATGACACCTGACCATGCCCCCTGATGACAGTGGAGCCATCCTCCCCCATCCCAGACCACGCCCCCTCCTGGGAAATGACTCCTGACAATGCCTAATGATAGAGACAGTGTTATCCCACCATGGCCTCACTACCCATGATAAGGAGGAGACTCCTGACCACACCCCCTCGATAATGGTATGTCTCCTCCTTATTATGATAATGAGATCACCCCTGACCCATCATCTTATGAGACAATTGATGACCCCAACCTCTTATGATGAGGATTCAACCTCTAGCACCATCGGCCTATGATAAAATGATTTCTGACTCCTCCTCTTTGTGATAATTCATAACCACAGCTTGTTATGATGATTAGAGGTCTCCTGACCCAACCCACGCATAATAATGAGATCTACGATTGCTGAGAAGTGATCTCTTCAGAACAGGAGGTGTCAGATTTTTGTAGGCTTCTGGTCCGTGCTGTGATCATCCCTTCCTAGATCCTGTGTCGGACACATGAGGGTCCCTCTAGGACACCATGGACGGTCCCTCCCGGCTGCTCCAGAGATGCCGGATATAACGAGCCTTGTGTATATCTTGCCTCATGTTCTTGCTCTTCTGTGGTCACATCATAGAGTCAGGTGGGTGGGGCCAGTCACATGATCACACTTACACATCAGTCACACGACAGCAGGCCACAATCCCCAACCAATCACAATCTCTGCCAGATATCTATGTCCTCAACATTCTGACATCACAGACACAATGAACAATCTGCAAGAGAGCGCCAGTCCTCTAGTGGCCTGATGGAGGCGCCGCACTCACCTCCTCCGCCGGGCTGCCCCCATCTTTACCGTTCTTCACGGCACCCCGGCCCGCAGGCACCTTCACCGGCTCCTAGGAACACAAATCATGGGGAAGGTTACATAGAGCCGAGCCGTCTCTCCACGCGTCTCTCTCTCTGGGCCCCCCCCCCCTTCTCTCTCTCTGGGGCCGCCCCCCCCCCCTCTCTCTCTGGGGCCGCCCCCCCCTTCTCTCTCTCTGGGGCCGCCCCCCCCCTTCTTTCTCTCTGGGGCCGCCCCCCCTTCTCTCTCTCTGGGGCCGCCCCCCCCCTTCTCTCTCTCTGGGGCCGCCCCCCCCCTTCTCTCTCTCTGGGGCCGCCCCCCCCCTTCTCTCTCTCTGGGGCCGCCCCCCCCCTTCTCTCTCTCTGGGGCCGCCCCCCCCCTTCTCTCTCTCTGGGGCCGCCCCCCCCTCCTTCTCCCTCTCTGGGGCCCCCCCCCCTCCTCTCTCTCTGGGGCCGCCCCCCCCTCCTTCTCCCTCTCTGGGGCCGTGGCCCCCCCTCCTTCTCTCTCTCCGGGGCCGTGGCCCCCCCTCCTTCTCTCTCTCCGGGGCCGCCCCCCCCTTCTCTCTCTCCGGGGCCGCCCACCCCCTTCTCTCTCTCTGGGGCCGCCCCCCCCTTCTCTCTCTCTGGGGCCGCCCCCCCCTTCTCTCTCTCTGGGGCCGCCCCCCCCTTCTCTCTCTCTGGGGCCGCCCCCCCCTCCTTCTCCCTCTCTGGGGCCCCCCCCCCCTCCTCTCTCTCTGGGGCCGCCCCCCCCTCCTTCTCCCTCTCTGGGGCCGCCCCCCCTCCTTCTCCCTCTCTGGGGCCGTGGCCCCCCCTCCTTCTCTCTCTCTGGCCTCCACCCTTCTCTCTCTCTGGCCCCCCCCCCCTTCTCTCTCTCTCTCTGGGGCAGCCCCCCCCCTCTTCCTCTCTCTCTGGCCCCCCCCCCCCGCTTCTCTCTCTCTGGGCCCCCCCCCCCCGCTTCTCTCTCTCTGGGGCCGCGCCCCCCCCTCTCTCTCTGGGGCCGCCCCCCCCTCTCTCTCTCTCTGGGGCCGCCCCCCCCCTCTCTCTCTCTCTGGGCCCCCCCCCCCTCTCTCTCTCTCTCTCTGTGGAGCCGTCTCTCCCCGTCTCTCTCTCTCTCTCTCTGTGTGGAGCCGTCTCTCCCCGTCTCTCTCTCTCTCTCTGTGGAGCCGTCTCTCCCTGTCTCTCTCTCTGTGGAGCCGTCTCTCCCTGTCTCTCTCTCTGTGGAGCCGTCTCTCCCTGTCTCTCTCTCTCTCTGTGTGGGGCCGTCTCTCCCTGTCTCTCTCTGTGGAGCCGTCTCTCCCTGTCTCTCTCTCTCTCTCTCTCTGTGGGGCCGTCTCTCCCTGTCTCTCTCTCTCTCTCTCTGTGGGGCCGTCTCTCCCTGTCTCTCTCTCTCTCTCTGTGGAGCCGTCTCTCCCTGTCTCTCTCTCTCTCTGTGTGGGGCCGTCTCTCCCTGTCTCTCTCTGTGGAGCCGTCTCTCCCTGTCTCTCTCTCTCTCTCTCTCTGTGGGGCCGTCTCTCCCTGTCTCTCTCTCTCTCTCTCTGTGGGGCCGTCTCTCCCTGTCTCTCTCTCTCTCTCTGTGGAGCCGTCTCTCCCTGTCTCTCTCTCTGTGGAGCCGTCTCTCCCTGTCTCTCTCTCTGTGGAGCCGTCTCTCCCTGTCTCTCTCTCTGTGGAGCCGTCTCTCCCTCTCTCTCTCTCTGTGTGGGGCCGTCTCTCCCTCTCTCTCTCTCTGTGTGGGGCCGTCTCTCCCTCTCTCTCTCTCTGTGTGGGGCCGTCTCTCCCTCTCTCTCTCTCTGTGTGGGGCCGTCTCTCCCTCTCTCTCTCTCTGTGTGGGGCCGTCTCTCCCTCTCTCTCTCTCTGTGTGGGGCCGTCTCTCCCTCTCTCTCTCTCTGTGTGGGGCCGTCTCTCCCTCTCTCTCTCTCTGTGTGGGGCCGTCTCTCCCTCTCTCTCTCTCTGTGTGGGGCCGTCTCTCCCTCTCTCTCTCTCTGTGTGGGGCCGTCTCTCCCTCTCTCTCTCTCTGTGTGGGGCCGTCTCTCCCTCTCTCTCTCTCTGTGTGGGGCCGTCTCTCCCTCTCTCTCTCTCTGTGTGGGGCCGTCTCTCCCTCTCTCTCTCTCTGTGTGGGGCCGTCTCTCCCTCTCTCTCTCTCTGTGTGGGGCCGTCTCTCCCTCTCTCTCTCTCTGTGTGGGGCCGTCTCTCCCTCTCTCTCTCTCTGTGTGGGGCCGTCTCTCCCTCTCTCTCTCTCTGTGTGGGGCCGTCTCTCCCTCTCTCTCTCTCTGTGTGGGGCCGTCTCTCCCTCTCTCTCTCTCTGTGTGGGGCCGTCTCTCCCTCTCTCTCTCTCTGTGTGGGGCCGTCTCTCCCTCTCTCTCTCTCTGTGTGGGGCCGTCTCTCCCTCTCTCTCTCTCCGTGTGGGGCCGTCTCTCCCTCTCTCTCTCTCCGTGTGGGGCCGTCTATCCCTCTCTCTCTCTCCGTGTGGGGCCGTCTCTCCCTCTCTCTCTCTCCGTGTGGGGCCGTCTCTCCCTCTCTCCGTGTGGGGCCGTCTCTCCCTCTCTCTCTCTCCGTGTGGGGCCGTCTCTCCCTCTCTCTCTCTCCGTGTGGGGCCGTCTCTCCCCGTCTCTCTCTCCCTGTGGGGCCGTCTCTCCCCGTCTCTCTCTCCCTGTGGGGCCGTCTCTCCCCGTCTCTCTCTCCCTGTGGGGCCGTCTCTCCCTGTCTCTCTTTCTTTGTGGGGCCGTCTCTCCCTCTCTCTCTCTCTGTGGAGCCGTCTCTCCCTGTCTCTCTGTGTGGAGCCGTCTCTCCCTGTCTCTCTCTCTCTGTGGGGCCGTCTCTCCCTGTCTCTCTCTCTCTGTGTGGAGCCGTCTCTCTCTCTGTGTGGAGCCGTCTCTCCCTGTCTCTCTCTCTGTGTGGAGCCGTCTCTCCCTGTCTCTCTCTCTCTCTCTCTCTGTGGGGCCGTCTCTCTCTCTCTGTGGGGCCGTCTCTCTCTCTCTGTCTCTCTCTCTCTGTGGAGCCGTCTCTCCCTGTCTCTCTCTGTGTGGAGCCGTCTCTCCCTGTCTCTCTCTCTCTGTGTGGAGCCGTCTCTCCCTGTCTCTCTCTCTCTGTGTGGAGCCGTCTCTCCCTGTCTCTCTCTCTCTGTGTGGAGCCGTCTCTCCCTGTCTCTCTCTCTCTGTGTGGAGCCGTCTCTCCCTCTGTGTGGAGCCGTCTCTCCCTGTCTCTCTCTCTCTGTGTGGAGCCGTCTCTCCCTGTCTCTCTCTCTCTCTCTGTGTGGAGCCGTCTCTCCCTGTCTCTCTCTCTCTCTGTGTGGAGCCGTCTCTCCCTGTCTCTCTCTCTCTCTCTGTGTGGAGCCGTCTCTCCCCGTCTCTCTCTCTCTCTGTGTGGAGCCGTCTCTCCCCGTCTCTCTCTCTCTGTGTGGGGCCGTCTCTCCCCGTCTCTCTCTCTCTGTGGGGCTGTCTCTCCCTGTCTCTCTCTCTCTGTGGGGCCGTCTCTCCCTGTCTCTCTCTCTCTCTGTGGAGCCGTCTCTCCCTGTCTCTCTCTCTCTCTCTCTCTGTGTGGAGCCGTCTCTCCCTCTCTCTGTGTGGAGCCGTCTCTCCCTGTCTCTCTCTCCCTGTGGCGCCGTCTCTCCCTGTCTCTCTCTCTGTGTAGCCGTCTCTTCCTGTCTCTCTCTCTCTCTGTGTGGAGCCGTCTCTCCCTGTCTCTCTCTCCCTGTGGCGCCGTCTCTCCCTGTCTCTCTCTCTGTGTAGCCGTCTCTTCCTGTCTCTCTCTGTGGAGCCGTCTCTCCCTGTCTCTCTGTGTGGGGCCGTCTCTCCCTGTCTCTCTCTCTGTGAAGCCGTCTGTCCCTCTCTCTCTATTGCCGTCTCTCCCGGTCTCTCACCTTCTCTTTCTTGGGTTTATACGGCATTTCTGCTGATGTCTCTTGACGTCTCTCGTCCTCTCGGGAGGTCTCTGCGGATTTTCGGTGCCGTCCGACGTGTGACGTCATTGAGCCGGCGGAATGACGTTGCCGCGTACGTGTTGCCATGGTAACAGTCGGGTTCTCGTTCAGTCTTTTGAGTTCGGCACGTGACGTCAGTCCTGTCCCCCGCGCCCCGCCCCCAGGACACGCCTTCCTGCGGCCATTTTTCTCCACCTTCCACGTTCTCCCGCCATATTTTACCTCACCCTTCAAATCTGATGACACATCATGGAGGAGCATGCAGGGAGGGTCACGGGTCAGGGTCTGGAGGGTAGTCAGGGGTCAGAGTATCATGTCACAAAGTAATAAAGGGGGGGCAGTCTGTGTCAGGCAACAAATTTAGTTGTGACAGGTTCAGGTAACTTGGAAGTACAGTCAGACGTGACAGGGTCAGGAGCTAAAGGGCGGTCGTGTGACAGGGTCAGGAGCTAGAGGGACGTCATGTACAGGGTCTGGAGCTATATAGCGGTGTCATGTGACAGGGTTAGGAGCTAGAGTGGCGTTGTGTGACAGGGTCAGGAACTTGGAGGGCGTCATGTGACAGGGTCAGGAACTAGAGTGGCGTCTTGTGACAGGGTGAGGAGCTAGGGGCTGTCGTGTGACAGGGTCAGGAACTAGGGGGGTGTCCTGTGACAGGGTCAGGAACTAGCGGGGCGTCGTGTGACAGGGTCAGGAGCTAGGGGCCGACGTGTGACAGGGTCAGGAGCAAGAGGGGCGTCGTGGGTTAGGAGCTAGGGGCCAACGTGTGACAGGGTCAGGAGCATGAGGGGCGTCGTGGGTCAGGAACTAGAGGGGCGTCGTGTGACAGGGTCAGGAACTAGCGGGCCGTCGTGCGACAGGGTCAGGAACTAGAGGGGCGTCATGTGACAGTTTCAGGAGCTAAAGGGGCGTCATGTGACAAGGTCAGGAGCTAAAGGGGCGTCATGTGACAAGGTCAGGAGCTAAAGGGGCGTCATGTGACAAGGTCAGGAGCTAAAGGGGCGTCATGTTACAGGGTCAGGAGCTAAAGGGGCGTCGTGTTACAGGGTCAGGAGCTAAAGGGGCGTCGTGTTACAGGGTCAGGAGCTAAAGGGGCGTCATGTGACAGGGTCAGAAACTCGAGGGGCGTCATGTGACAGGGTCAGTAGCTAGAGGGGTGTCATGTGACAGGGTCAGAAGCTAGAGAGGCGTCATGTGACAGGGTCAGGAACTAGAGGGGGCAACAGGGTCAGAAGCTAGAGGGGAATCGTGTGGCAGGGTGAGAAGCTAGAGGGGAATCATGTGACAGGGTCAGGAACTAGACAGGAGCGTCATGTGACAGGGTCAGGAACTAGCATGGCGTCATGTGACAGGGTCAGAACCTAGAGGGGCGTCATGTTTCAGGGTCAGGACCTAGAGGGGGCAATAGGGTCAGAAGCTAGAGAGGAATCGTGTGACAGGGTCAGGAACTAGCGGGGCCGACGTGTGACAGGGTCAGGAACTAGCGGGGCCGACGTGTGACAGGGTCAGGAACTAGCGGGGCCGACGTGTGACAGGGTCAGGAGCTAGAGGGGCGTCATGTGACAGGGTCAGGAACTAGGGCGGCGTCATGTGACAGGGTCAGGAACTAGAGGGGGCGTCGTGCGACAGGGTCAGGAGCTAGAAGACGTCGTGCGACAGGGTCAGGAGCTAGAAGACGTCGTGCGACAGGGTCAGGAACTAGAGGGGCGTCATGCGACAGGGTCAGGAGCTAGGGGGCGTCATGCAACAGGGTCAGGAACTAGAGGGGTGTTATGCGACACGGTCAGGAACTAAAGGGGCGCATGTGACAGGGTCAGGAACTAGCGGGCCATTGTGTGACAGGGTCAGGAGCTAGGGGCCGTTGTGTGACCCAGTCAGGAACTAGAGGGGCGTCATGTGACTGGGTCAGGAACTAGTGGGGTGTCGTGTGACAGGGTCAGGAGCTAGGGGCCGTTGTGTGACAGGGTCAGGAGCTAGAGGGGCGTCGTGTGACAGGGTCAGGAACTAGAGGGGCGGCATGCGACAAGGTCAGGAACTAGAGGGGCATCATGTGACAGGGTCAGGAACTAGAGGGTTGTTATGCAACACGGTCAGGAACTAGAGGGGCGTCATCCTATAGGGTCAGGAGCTAAAGGTGCGTCGTGTGACAGGGTCAGGAACAAGAGGAACGACGGTCACAAACTAGAGGGGCGTCATGCGACAGGGTCAGGAACTAGAGGGGCATCATGCGACAGGGTCAGGAACTAGAGGGGCATCATGCGACAGTGTCAGGAGCTAGAGGGGCATCATGCGACAGGGTCAGGAGCTAGAGGGGAGTCATGCCACAGGGTAAGGAACTAGAGGGGTGTCATTCTACAGGGTCAGGAGCTAAAGGTGCGTCATGTGACAGGGTCAGAAACTAGAGGGGCGTCATGTGACAGTTTCAGGAGCTAAAGGGGCGTCATGTGACAAGGTCAGGAGCTAAAGGGGCGTCATGTGACAAGGTCAGGAGCTAAAGGGGCGTCATGTGACAAGGTCAGGAGCTAAAGGGGCGTCATGTTACAGGGTCAGGAGCTAAAGGGGCGTCGTGTTACAGGGTCAGGAGCTAAAGGGGCGTCATGTGACAGGGTCAGAAACTCGAGGGGCGTCATGTGACAGGGTCAGTAGCTAGAGGGGTGTCATGTGACAGGGTCAGAAGCTAGAGAGGCGTCATGTGACAGGGTCAGGAACTAGAGGGGGCAACAGGGTCAGAAGCTAGAGGGGAATCGTGTGGCAGGGTGAGAAGCTAGAGGGGAATCATGTGACAGGGTCAGGAACTAGACAGGAGCGTCATGTGACTGGGTCAAGAACTAGAGGGGCGTCATGTGACAGGGTCAGGAACTAGCATGGCGTCATGTGACAGGGTCAGAACCTAGAGGGGCGTCATGTTTCAGGGTCAGGACCTAGAGGGGGCAATAGGGTCAGAAGCTAGAGAGGAATCGTGTGACAGGGTCAGGAACTAGGGGGGCGTCTTGTGACAGGGTCAGGAACTAGCGGGGCCGACGTGTGACAGGGTCAGGAACTAGCGGGGCCGACGTGTGACAGGGCCAGGAGCTAGAGGGGCGTCATGTGACAGGCTCAGGAACTAGGGCGGCGTCATGTGACTGGGTCAGGAACTAGAGGGGGCGTCGTGCGACAGGGTCAGGAGCTAGAAGACGTCGTGCGACAGGGTCAGGAGCTAGAAGTAGTCGTGCGACAGGGTCAGGAACTAGAGGGGCGTCATGCGACAGGGTCAGGAGCTAGGGGGCGTCATGCAACAGGGTCAGGAATTAGAGGGGTGTTATGCGACACGGTCAGGAACTAAAGGGGCGTCATGTGACAGGGTCAGGAACTAGCGGGCCATTGTGTGACAGGGTCAGGAGCTAGGGGCCGTTGTGTGACCCAGTCAGGAACTAGAGGGGCCTCATGTGACTGGGTCAGGAACTAGTGGGGTGTCGTGTGACAGGGTCAGGAGCTAGGGGCCGTTGTGTGACAGGGTCAGGAGCTAGAGGGGCGTCGTGTGACAGGGTCAGGAACTAGAGGGGCGGCATGCGACAAGGTCAGGAACTAGAGGGGCGTCATGTGACAGGGTCAGGAACTAGAGGGTTGTTATGCAACACGGTCAGGAACTAGAGGGGCGTCATCCTATAGGGTCAGGAGCTAAAGGTGCGTCGTGTGACAGGGTCAGGAACAAGAGGAACGACGGTCACAAACTAGAGGGGCGTCATGCGACAGGGTCAGGAACTAGAGGGGCATCATGCGACAGGGTCAGGAACTAGAGGGGCATCATGCGACAGTGTCAGGAGCTAGAGGGGCATCATGCGACAGGGTCAGGAGCTAGAGGGGAGTCATGCCACAGGGTAAGGAACTAGAGGGGTGTCATTCTACAGGGTCAGGAGCTAAAGGTGCGTCATGTGACAGGGTCAGAAACTAGAGGGGCGTCATGCGACAGTGTCAGGAGCTAGAGGGGCATCATGCGACAGGGTCAGGAGCTAGAGGGGAGTCATGCCACAGGGTAAGGAACTAGAGGGGTGTCATTCTACAGGGTCAGGAGCTAAAGGTGCGTCATGTGACAGGGTCAGAAACTAGAGGGGCGTCATGAGACATGGTCAGGAACTAGAGGGGGCGTTGTGTGACAGGGTCAGGAACTAGAGGGGCGTCATGAGACAGGGTCAAGTTCTGCCCCTGTTCACAGAACCTCAGGTTTTCTAATTACTAATAAAATCCACAAAGTGAGCTCAAAGAAATTACACCAAGACAAAGTATGGTATAATATCTCAATCTCTGTGGAGCACTGATGCGATGAAAGGCTAGGTAGATGTGAGATGCTTTATTTGCATCACAAAGGATTCTTCAGAAACTTTTAGTGGGACAGGGCCTGGGCTTGGTTAGTTAAAGATAAAGAAGTAATGTCCATAGTTCATTGGACAGTAAATTATCACATGGGCATCGCAGACACAACGGCTCTGTTTTCCCTGGAGTGGGTAGTATCGTAAATCAGTCCAGGGAGCCTCACATTCTTCTCTGCACAAGATGAGCGAGCATACTCGTCCGCTCGAGAAAATGGCATCTTGCAGCGTTTAGATTTTTGGCGGCCAGAAACAGAGCCAATCACGTGGTACACTTACATGTCTATAGCAGTGGTTGGTTGGCCTGATGAGGTGATCCTGGAATATACTAGCCCCTACCCGCACTGCTCGGATCATTCTCTGTCTGGATGCTGTTAGGGATAGAGCTGCTGCTGGTCAGGGAAAGCGTTAGGGTGTTCTAGGTGGAATTCCACATTAACCATGTTATCCAGAGTTTACCAGCAGCGCAGAGCGATTGTAGACTGCCAGAGGCCAACTTTCACCAGAACTGGTAGTCAGGTCAGTCAGCTTCCTTCCTGCTTGGCCTGTTGAAAAACTCTCTGGTCAGCATAAAGTCGGAAGCTTTGCGCTCGTCACGAGACGGGGGAAGAAGATCCCCTTGTTGATAGCCAGAGCACCTTCCGGTCTGTTTCTCAGCGCGTATCGGAGGAGGAAGAGGAGGAGAATGTTGGCGAGACAGAAGAGGGGACCATTGCTCAGTCCTTAACTGTTCAGCGTGTATGGGCAGAAGAAGAGGAGTTGGAGGATATGGAGAGTCAGGCTAGTGAGCAGAGTGAATTTTTGCGTGTTGGGATTCTGGCGCATATGGCAGATTTCATGCTAGGCTGCCTATCCCGTGACCCTCGCGTTCGAAGAATTTTTTCCAGCAACGATTACTGGGTATTCACTCTCCTGGACCCACGGTACAAGCAAAATCTTTCCACTCTCATCCCTGTAGAGGAAAGGAGTGTGAGAATGCATGAATACCAGCAGGCCCTGGTGCACAAGCTGAAACAGTATTTCCCTTCTGACAGCGCTAGCGGCAGAGGGCGTACTTCTGCAGGACAAGTAGCGAGGGAGAGTAGGCGAGCCGGCAGCTTGTCCAGCACTGGCAGGGGTACGCTTTACAAGGCCTTTGCCAGTTTTATGTCACCCCAGCAAGACACTGTCACCTGTCTCCAGTCTCGGCAGAGTAGGGCTGATCTTTACAGAAAGATGGTGAGGGAGTACGTAGCTGACCATACCATCGTCCTAAATGATCACACAGCTCCCTACAACTACTGGGTTTCAAAGCTGGACATGTGGCCTGAACTGGCGCTGTACGCCTTGGAGGTTCTTGCCTGCCCTGCCGCTAGCGTGTTGTCAGAGCGGGTTTTCAGTGCAGCTGGTGGAATCCTCACCGACTGACAGGCTGACGCTTATCAAGATGAATAAAGCCTGGATTTCTCAGGATTTCCATTCTCTACCAGGTGAAAGCAGCTCAACCTGAATAATTCTCATGTATGCACTCCTCCTTCTCTTTGTACACTAAAGCAGAGGCAAATATTTTTTGCCAGGGCCAATTGGCTCTACCTGTAGTACTATATCTATTTAATTTTTCTGGAGTGCCACCTACCCGGTCCTCTGTTTTAAACAATTTTTGGGAGTGCCACAGTCTCCATAGCAGCCTCCACACGTCGTCTTTATAGCAGCCTCCACACGTCGTCTTTATAGCTGCCTCCACACGTTGTCTCCATAGCTGCCTCCAAAAGTCATCCACATAGCTGCCTCCATACATCGTCCCCTTAGCAAACGGGTTGTGTCAGGCAGAATTTTGGATTGTTTTCACGTCTTCCACATCAAACTTGTTAACTCTGTCGCCACCCTAGTGTGTTATCGACAAAATATTCCGCCAAACTTTTATCATTGACCAATATTATTTCAGCGCTACTTGTGCATCTCTTTACGTTCCCCTCCCCCGCCATAACCAGGCCAAATACTTATATGAACAGTACTACACTTGATCTTACACAAAAGGTTTTTAGAAATGCTGTTTGTAGCCCCCGCCTGCTTTGAAAATGATAATTTCTTATCATAGTAAACGCTTCGGGACCCCAGGTCCATTTCGGGTGAGGAGGAGCCGAGAAGCAAGGGCTTGGGCAGACGAAAGCTCGCCTGGCAGCGGACTGCCAGCTCCATCCCAAGATCCAACTAACATCGTTTTAACTGCAGAAACTTTAATCTACTACTATAACCTTTTACCTCTAAAATCTATCTTTTCACTCCTCTTTTCTTACCTCCTTACGTTCACCTCGGGTGCCATAACCGTCCCCATTTCCTTCACACGTCGTCTACATAGCAGCCTCCACACGCCGTCTCCATAGCTGCCTCCACACGTCTCCATAGCAGCCTCCACATGTTGTCTCCATAGTTGCCTCCAAAAGTCGTCTCCATAGCTGCCTCCACATGTCGTCCCATTAGCAAACAAGCTGTGTCAGGCTCATTTCTCGGGTGTTTCACCAGATACGTTATGGAACTTGGTCACTCTGTCGCCGCCATGCTGTGTTATCCCCTGAATATACCGTCAACCTTTTGTTCACATAGGAAATCATTTCAGCACTTCTTGCTCACCTCCTTTGGTTCCTCTCTGCCGCCATAACCAGTCCAAATACTGATACGTACAGTGCCTCATGTTATCCTCGCCAAAAGGAATTTTTTTAATTGGTTTGAAGCCTGAGTCCATTTGGGGTATGTCGCCATGCCACTCTCTAGCCTGCCACTGCTGCTGCTGCCTCCGATTGCCATCCCCTATAGTGTCAGGGTCAGTTATTGGGTGTTTTAGATGCTATCTCGCCTCACTCGGTCACTCTGTCATCGCCATGCTGTTGCCCATAATTTTGGCATGATGGTGCGATTAGGCAGCATCAGAGGCATCCATGCATGCTGCCCCTGCTGTTTCCTGTCCATTTCCATGGTGTTTCCATCATTTTCTGAGGTTACAATTTTGTACCTCCCTAATATCTTGGTTTTGATTTGTTTTTCCTGACCTCATTAGGAGCATGCCGAGGTGTTAGAGAGGTCATACAGGCAAGTGGAGGTCACACACAATACTGTGCCTCATCATGAACATGTCCAGGTGTTGTAGGGAGGTCATACAGGCACGTGGAGGTCACACACAATACTGAGCCTCATCAGGAGCTGCCCAGGTGTTGTAGGGAGGTCATACAGGCACGTGGAGGCCACACACAATACTGAGCCTCATCAGGAGCATGCCCAGGCGTTGTAGGGAGGTCATACAGGCATGTGGAGGCCACACATAATACTGAGCCTCATCAGGAACATGTCCAGGCTTTGTAGGGAGGTCATACAGGCAGGTGGAGGCCACACACAATACTGAGCCTCATCAGGATCTGCCCAGGTGTTGTAGGGAGGACATCCAGGAGTGTGGAGGCCACACACAATACTGAGCCTCATCAGGAGCATGCCCAGGCGTTGTAGGGAGGTCATACAGGCACGTGGAGGACACACACAATACTGAGCCTCATCAGGAGCATGCCCAGGCGTTGTAGGGAAGTCATGCAGGCAAGTGGAGGACACACACAATACTGAGCCTCATCAGGAGCATGCCCAGGCGTTGTAGGGAGGTCATGCAGGCACATGGAGGACACATACAATACTGAGCCTCATCAGGAGCATGCCCAGGCGTTGTAGGGAAGTCATGCAGGCAAGTGGAGGACACACACACTACTGAGCCTCATCAGGAGCATGCCCAGGCGTTGTAGGGAGGTCATACAGGCACGTGGAGGACACACACAATACTGAGCCTCTTCAGGACCATGCCCAGGTGTTGTAGGGAGGTCATACAGGCACGTGGAGGCCACACATGATACTGAAATTTGGTTGTCAGCACATTCATCTTTGTACAGAACAAAGTATGTAATGAGAATATTTCATTCATTCAGATGTAGGACACTTGACTTACAGACAACCCCTAGTTACTGACGGACCTCTCTGCCCACTGTGACCTCCCTGGATGTTACTATAGTCCCGGGCTGCAATGATCAGCTGTAAAGTATCTGTCATGAAGCTTTAGTCATAATCTTTCGTCCCATTACAACAAAACATTTTGAAACTCCAATTGTCACTGGGACAAAAAAATTTTTTGTCTGGATCTACAATTATAAAATATACAGTTCCGACTTACATACAAATTAAACTTAAGAACAAACTTATGGACTTGTACGTAACCCAGGGACTGCCTGTATTTCATTGACCTTGTTGGAATGTCTAGCCCGAATGGCCCGAGACCAGAACCAAACTGATATGGAGGAGTCCTGACCACAGGAGCTTACACTCTATAAGGAGGAGATACAGGAGACGGAGGAGTCCTGACCACAGGAGCTTACACTCTCTAAGGAGGAGAAGCAGGAGGAGGGGGAGGAGTCCTGACCACAGGAGCTTACGCTCTATAAGGAGGAAATAAAGGAGACGGAGGAGTCCTGACCACAGGAGCTTACACTCTATAAGGAGGAGATACAGGAGGAGGGGGAGGAGTCCTGACCACAGGATCTTACGCTCTATAAGGAGGAAATAAAGGAGACGGAGGAGTCCTGACCACAGGAGCTTACACTCTATAAGGAGGAGATACAGGAGGAGGGGGAGGAGTCCTGACCACAGGAGCTCACACTCTATTAGGAGGAGATACAGGAGGGGAAGGAGTCCTGACCACAGGAGCTTACACTCTATAAGGAGGAGATAGAAGAGGAGGGGGAGGAGTCCTGACCACAGGAGCTCACACTCTATAAGGAGGAGATACAGGAGGAGGGGGAGGAGTCCTGACCACAGGAGCTTACACTCTATAAGGAGGAGATACAGGAGGAGGGGGAGGAGTCCTGACCACAGGAGCTTACACTCTATAAGGAGGAGATAGAAGAGGAGGGGGAGGAGTCCTGACCACAGGAGCTTACACTCTATACGGAGGAGATACAGGAGGAGGGGGAGGAGTCCTGACCACAGAAGCTTACACTCTATACGGAGGAGATACAGGAGGGGAAGGAGTCCTGACCACAGGAGCTTACACTCTATAAGGAGGAGATACAGGAGGGGAAGGAGTCCTGACCACAGGAGCTTACACTCTATAAGGAGGAGATAGAAGAGGAGGGGGAGGAGTCCTGACCACAGGAGCTTACGCTCTATAAGGAGGAGATACAGGAGGAGGGGAAGGAGTCCTGACCACAGGAGCTCACACTCTATACGGAGGAGAAAGAAGAGGAGGGGGAGGAGTCCTGACCACAGGAGCTCACACTCTATCAGGAGGAGATACAGGAGGGGGAGGAGTCCTGACCACAGGAGCTTACACTCTATAAGGAGGAGATACAGGAGGGGGAGGAGTCCTGACCACAGGAGCTTACACTCTATAAGGAGGAGATACAGGAGGAGGGGGAGGAGTCCTGACCACAGGAGCTTACGCTCTATAAGGAGGAGATACAGGAGGAGGGGGAGGAGTCCTGACCACAGGAGCTTACACTCTATAAGGAGGAGATACAGGAGGAGGGGCAGGAGTCCTGACCACAGGAGCTTACACTCTATAAGGAGGAGATACAGGAGGAGGGGTGGGAGTCCTGACCACAGGAGCTTACACTCTATAAGGAGGAGATACAGGAGGAGGGGGAGGAGTCCTGACCACAGGAGCTTACACTCTATAAGGAGATACAGGAGGAGGGGGAGGAGTCCTGACCACAGGAGCTTACACTCTATAAGGAGGAGATACAGGAGGAGGGGGAGGAGTCCTGACCACAGCAGCTTACACTCTATAAGGAGATACAGGAGGAGGGGGAGGAGTCCTGACCACAGGAGCTTACACTCTATAAGGAGGAGATACAGGAGGAGGGGGAGGAGTCCTGACCACAGGTGCTTACGCTCTATAAGGAGGAGATACAGGAGGGGGAGGAGTCCTGACCACAGGAGCTTACACTCTATAAGGAGGAGATAACCCAGTACTATACGGTTTGACTATAATCCTGCAGAATGTGACCACAAGGGGGCAGTTACGGTGAAAGTAGTGACAACATCGCGGGAGAAGCCCCGCCTCCTTGCCCTTCTGCTGGACTCCACAATCATGGCCGCCCTATAGACGGCGACATGACGTGACGTCATCGCTGTGCGCACAGTCCGGTTGTACTTTGCTCCCGGTATGGCAGACTCCCGGTGTCCGGGGGGGCCTCTGCTGTTTGTCCGGACCAGGGGCCCCCTGACCCCGCGGCGCTTCCTACTCAGCTCTCCCCCGGCCCTGGACTGGGTGCTAGTGGGGGTGCCGAGCCGCAGGACACCCACTCCCCGGGGACCCCTGCTTGTACGCCGCGGGGAGGTTTTACCGGAGACCGGAGCTGTCATACTAGACACCCGGCCCACCCTGCAGGGCATCCTGGGGCCTAACACCCGCATCAGCCGCATTGAAGTTAAGGGGGACAACATGGGGCGAAGAGGGGCAACCCAAAATGGTGCAGAGAAAGATGGGGGACCCCCTGGTGGTTATAAGCATAAGGGGGACACCTGGGAAGTGGGGACACCCCAAGGTGCTCCTCTGGAGAAGAAAGGGGGAGCACAGAGAAGTCTGCAGGAGGAGGGAGGGGGATCATACAGAGGTCTCCAGCAGGAGGAGGGAGGGGGATCATACAGAGGTCTTCAGCAGGAGGAGGGAGGGGGATCATACAGAAGTCTCCAGCAGCAGGGGGAGGGAGGGGGATCATACAGAGGTCTCCAGGAGGAGGGAGGGGGATCATACAGAGGTCTCCAGCAGGAGGAGGGAGGGGGATCATACAGAGGTCTCCAGCAGGAGGAGGGAGGGGGATCATACAGAGGTCTCCAGCAGCAGGGGGAGGGAGGGGGATCATACAGAGGTCTTCAGCAGGAGGAGGGAGGGGGATCATACAGAGGTCTCCAGCAGGAGGAGGGAGGGGGATCATACAGAGGTCTCCAGCAGCAGGGGGAGGGAGGGGGATCATACAGAGGTCTTCAGCAGGAGGAGGGAGGGGGATCATACAGAGGTCTCCAGCAGCAGGAGGAGGGAGGGGGATCATACAGAGGTCTCCAGCAGCAGGAGGAGGGAGGGGGATCATACAGAGGTCTCCAGCAGCAGGAGGAGGGAGGGGGATCATACAGAGGTCTCCAGCAGCAGGAGGAGGGAGGGGGATCATACAGAGGTCTCCAGCAGCAGGAGGAGGGAGGGGGATCATACAGAGGTCTGCAGCAGGAGGAGGGAGGGGGATCATACAGAGGTCTGCAGCAGGAGGAGGGAAGGGGATCATATGGAGATATCCAGCAGGAGGGAGGGGGATCTCGGGGAAGCCTGATGGAGGAGCAAGGTGGGTCATACAGATGTCTGAAGGGGGAGGAGGGGGGATCCCGGGGATGTCTGCAGGAGGAGGGAGGGGGATCCCTGGGATGTCTCCAGGAGGAGGGAGGGGGAATCAAGGGAAGTCATGACAAAGTAAAGGAAACCCTTGGAGGTGATCGGGTAGAGGTGGGAGGACCGTGGGGAGACCAGGAGAAAGATGAGGTATTCCATGGGGATGAGGAGGAGAGAGGTTCCCAGAGAAGCTACACGGGGGCGCCCTCTTCAGACAGCCTGGTTGCAGATAGTTTGGTGAGTTTTCTGGACATTGCTGCTGTCACCCCTGACCTTCATTCTCCACTAGTTTCCAGTTTTGCTCGGACTCCGCTCCCTTTGAGGCTCCGTGTGGCCCCCATTGATGCAGAGTCATTGGTTCGGGCTGGACGGCTGCAGGAGGTTGGGGGCCCCGTGGACAGGAGCTCTGCCTTGTGGGTGAGCAGGAACCAGCTGAGGACGCTAGGCCTGTACCACCGGGAGTGGGTGTGGGTGTCCCTACCGCAGGACAGGAAGGTGGCGGCACAGCCGGGTAACAGGGGGCGCCATCTGGCCATGATAGTGGCTGCGGAGCTCTGGTTGGGGCACCCCCACAAGTACAACCACCTGCTGAGCAGCCCCTGCCTGGCATCGAGGGACGACACATCGTATCCCGGGAGTGTGGCTGCTGGCACTGCCGTCATCTCCGCCAACCTCACCTTCAACCTGACCGCTGGGACCAGCTCTGTCAGCGAGGTTCTGATAGAGGTGAGGATTGGACCACACCACCCACATGTCCTCATAACTGTCCACACAGGAGGAAAGGTCCACCAGTATCAAGTCAGAGGATACAAACCCTGTGACACCGCGCTCTGACAACCACTGGCGGCGGATACGTGGCCCCAGGTTGTCGCTCGTTCTCCCTGATGACCCAGCAGCACCCTGTACGTTCTCTGTCACTCATCTCCCTTGTTCCTTCCTCTATGGCAGCGTTTCAGCACCGAGCCCACGCAGGAAGGTCGATCTGCTCTGGTGGAGCCTCCAGTTGCCACGTTGCTCCACGTGGCGGCGGTGAAGTCTCCGGCGTACAGCAATGAGGCGACGTACCAGCAGGCGCTGTGCCAGCACTTCCAGACACCCAGGTCAGTCCCTGCGGCTCCTCTATGTACCCAGGTATTAACACCATAGTGCACAGACAGGAGAGGGAACAGAAGAGCTTATTACATCTCCTTTATAGACTACAAGTTATTTCATGGCCTAGAGCTTGGCCCATATTCTGGTATCGGGTCCAGAGCCGCCCTCTCTCACGTTCCGCTTGTGTCTTTCTCCTTAGGGCGGTGCAGGTGGGCGACGTCCTGTGCGTCTCGTGTCTCTCACATTCTGAGTTTCAGTCTAACAAGTCCCAGATCCCAGTAAGGTTTGTGGTCATGCTTTGCACATGTATGTAATGCTGGGTCTCACTTACATGCGTGTAGGCTTCACTTGTGATGAAGTCCTTGTGGTGAAGTCCTTGTGTCGTCCTCCAGGTGCCCGGATTTGTACTTTAAGGTGGAGAAAATCGAGGGTGAGCAGAGCAGCGAGGGCTACGTGGCCAGCACCAGCCACACCACTCTGTACCAGGTTCTTATACACAGATCACACGTGTAATCTCCATCCATGATGGTCCATGTCCTTACCATGGCCTCCCTCATATGACAGGTGGGGAGTGTCTGTAGCTTTGTCCCCTCCTTCCCATCCCGTGACGGTCACGTGTTCTGGAGCAGCTTGTACCCGGCTGGCCTCTCGCACACGGTGGATGAGATCTGTCGGATCCTCCTGCCTCATGTGCACAACACGTAAGTTCTTGTACCTTGTGCTGCCGTCCTCCGCCCCCTCACCCGATGACCTGACCTTATTCTTGCCCCTCACAGGAGTGATGTCCTTGGGGTTGGAGGTCGCGTTCTTCTAACGGGTCCTAAGGGTAGCGGAAAGACGACGGTGGTGCGAGCTGCGTGCAGCAGACTGAATGTTCACCTGTATCAGGTAGGTGACCTGTGTCCCCGGACCGTCCTCAGATCCTCGGGTGGGACTCACCACATGTTTTCTAGGTGGAGTGCGCAAGGCTTTGTCGGGACAGTAGTGCCAGCAGCGTCTCACGTCTGCGCTCCGTCTTCTCCTACGCCCAAGACTGTCGACCCTGCGTCCTCCTGCTCTGCCACCTGGATCTGCTGGGGAAGGACAGAGATGGATCCGGAGAAGACACCAGAGTCCTTTCTGCCTTGTGTAATCTCCTGCACGGGACTAGTCACACAATCCGGTATCTGCCTTCCCTCTAGTAGTCCTCGTCCTGTCTGTGACTCCCATGGTCACTTTGGTTATGTTATCCTGTTTGCAGGGAGCTGCCGTTCCTGGTGGTTGCTACCACATCTCGATCTCAAGAGGTCCCTCTGGATCTCCAGTCCTGCTTCCTACATGAGGTGTCCCTGAATCCCCCCACAGAAGAGCAGCGTCTCTCCCTACTTACTGTACTGACAGCTCCACTGCCACTCAGCAGAGATGTGGACCTGGGTCACCTGGCACGCAGGACGGCGGTATGAATGTCACACAGCGCTTAGATGGGCATTAGCCGTGCCGTACTAGCTGCACCTCAGATAATACGAGCACCATGCACCCGTGTCTGGGCAGGTTCTGGAAGGAAAACTCGGTGCTCAAAGTTATATTATTGATGTTTATTGATGGAGAGGCTGGTGTTTAATTACAGAAATAGCTAATGTTTTGGCCACACGATGGAACTTCATCAGGATCAGGAGGAAGCTGGACCTCAGTACTGTATGTATAGAGTGTAGCACTACTAATCACTGGGGCGAAGGTATCCATCTACTACACTCTATAACGTTCAGGATCCAGGCAAAGTCCGGCTTCTTCCTGCAGAAGTCTGATGAAGGTCCATCATGTGGCCACAGCATTACATATTTCTGTAAGGGGAGTGCTGTAACCTTGTTGATGCTGAATTATTAATCAGGGATGTAAAATCCCAAGAATGTAACGTTTCAACCACATGATGGACCTTCTCCAAACTTAGATTATGGTCACAGGAAGAAACGGACCATATATGGATACTGAACCGTGTACAGTGGAGCAGAGACCCCGTGGCGCTTCCCCTCCGGCCCTGAACTGGGTGCTGCTGGGGGTGCCAAGCCACAGGACACTCACTCCTGACTGCTTGTCTGCCGGGGGAAGGTTCTGCCAGAGACCGGAGCTGTTGTTTTAGACACCTGGCCCACCCTGCACCCGCCTCGGCCACATCAAACTAATGGTGGAAAATATGGGGGGAAGAGGGGCCCCCAAAATAGTGCAGAGAAAGTGGGAAGTACCCCTGGTGGTCAGAGAGATAAGCGGCATCTGGGGAGAGGAAAGGGCACACCCCCAGGAGCTCATGTGAAAAGGAAAGGGGGATCACAGAGAGGTCAGGAGGAGGGAGGGGGATCACACGGAGGTCAGGAGGGAGGGGGATCACACGGAGGTCAGGAGGGAGGGGTATCACACGGAGGTCAGGAGGGAGGGGTATCACACGGAGGTCAGGAGGGAGGGGGATCACACGGAGGTCAGGAGGAGGGAGGGGTATCACACGGAGGTCAGGGGGGAGGGGTATCACATGGAGGTCAGGGGGGAGGGGTATCACATGGAGGTCAGGGGGGAGGGGTATCACATGGAGGTCAGGAGGGAGGGGTATCACACGGAGTTCAGGAGGGAGGGGGATCACACGGAGGTCAGGGGGAGGGGGATCACACGGAGGTCAGGAGGGAGGGGTATCACACGGAGGTCAGGAGGGAGGGGGATCACACGGAGGTCAGGAGGGAGGGGTATCACACGGAGGTCAGGAGGGAGGGGGATCACACGGAGGTCAGGAGGAGGGAGGGGTATCACACGGAGGTCAGGGGGGAGGGGTATCACATGGAGGTCAGGGGGGAGGGGTATCACATGGAGGTCAGGGGGGAGGGGTATCACATGGAGGTCAGGAGGGAGGGGTATCACACGGAGTTCAGGAGGGAGGGGGATCACACGGAGGTCAGGGGGAGGGGGATCACACGGAGGTCAGGAGGGAGGGGTATCACACGGAGGTCAGGAGGGAGGGGGATCACATGGAGGTCAGGGGGGAGGGGGATCACACAGAGGTCAGGAAGAGGGAGGGGCATTGCATGGAGAAGGGAGGGCCAGGTGGATAACATGGAGGTCAGGAGGAGGGAGGGGGATCTCGTCGACAAGAGAAGAGAGGAAGAGTCAAGGGAAATGGAGACCTTATTCCCAGCTATGAATATCTCTTTACTCTGTAGCCTTGAGGTTTTGCTCATATAATCACATTTCGAGTCCAATGGAGATCCACCGTGTGGTTGGAAGGTTCCACAGCATCTATGATTTAGCTATGAGTTGGCTGCTGATGAGACAGTAGCGCCCCCTACAGTAGAGGCCTGGACCACCTACTTATTGCTCTTGTGTGTTCCTCAGGGTTTTGTGGTCGGGGATCTCTGTGCTTTGCTCTCTCGAGCCGGACGCGTCTCCTGCACCAGAATCCGTAATTCGGGGTTAGTTCCCTTGTGTTGTTTTACCCCCGGGCCCGATCCCTGCTGCCCCTCCTCATTACTTTCTGTGCTGTCACCCCTCAGCGCTCTATCAGAGGGGGAGGAGGAAGGTCTCTTGGCCGCCGGCTTCCCCGTCACGTCTCAGGACCTGGATTGTGCACTCGCTGAATTGCAGGAGGCTCATTCTGAAGCCATCGGAGCCCCTAAGGTGAGTCCTAATCTCCAGACCCTGCACCTGCAGATGGTGGTCATCACTAGTAATGAGTTACCGTAGGACAGGCAGTGGGTATGTGGCACCCGCTGTTACACACAATGGTCAGAGATAATAAATCCCGGCTCGGTCTGTGGTGTATCGTGTAATGTCCTCCCCTCTTCTTCCAGGTTCCCTGCGTGCGCTGGTCAGACGTGGGAGGCCTAGAAGATGCCAAGCGTCAGCTCTTGGACACGGTGCAGTTCCCCCTGGAGCACCCTGAGATGCTCGCCTTGGGGCTCAATCGGTCGGGGATTTTGCTTTATGGACCTCCCGGTACTGGAAAAACCCTACTGGCCAAAGCTGTAGCTACAGAATGTGCCATGACCTTCCTCAGGTACCGCGAGGCCTCCGGTGCTCGGAGCTTTACAGATCGACTCTTGTGTGATTTACATCCAACTGTAGCTTTATAATTCCTCCTTCAGTGTCAAGGGACCGGAACTAATCAACATGTACGTGGGGCAGAGCGAGGAGAACGTCCGAGAAGGTGAGTGAGCGTCTGACTATGCTCTCCCTCATCTCTCTTCCCATTGTTCATTGTATCTGCCCCCACTGCCCCCTCTGTCTGGACCCGCCACCCCCGCTCTCTGGCCCCCGCCGCCCCCACGCTCTGGCCCCGCCGCCCCCGCTCTCTGGCCCCGCCGCCCCCTCTTTGGCCACGCTGCCCCCACTCTCTGGCCCCCGCCGCCCCCGCTCTCTGGCCCCGCTGCCCCCGCTCTCTGGCCCCGCTGCCCCCACTCTCCTCTCTGGCCCCGCCGCCTCCTCCTCTCTGGCCCCGCCGCCTGGCCCCGCCTCCGCCTCCTCTCTGGCCCCGCCTCCTCCTCCTCTCTGGCCCCGCCGCCGCCTCCTCCTCTCTGGCCCCGCCGCCTCCGCCTCCTCTCTGGCCCCGCCTCTGCCTCCTCTCTGGCCCCGCCGCCTCCTCCTCTCTGGCCCCGCCGCCTCCTCCTCCTCTCTGGCCCCGCCGCCTCCTCCTCCTCTCTGGCCCCGCCGCCGCCTCCTCCTCTCTGGCCCCGCCGCCGCCTCCGCCTCCTCTCTGGCCCCGCCGCCTCCGCCTCCTCTCTGGCCCCGCCGCCTCCGCCTCCTCTCTGGCCCCGCCGCCTCCGCCTCCTCTCTGGCCCCGCCGCCTCCGCCTCCTCTCTGGCCCCGCCGCCTCCGCCTCCTCTCTGGCCCCCTGCTGCACCTGTATTGGTCCCGCTGCCCCCTCTCCGATGTCTCTCCTCATTGTCCTCTCTCCGCAGTCTTTGCTCGGGCTCAGGCAGCTGCTCCCTGCATTATATTCTTTGATGAGTTGGACTCGCTGGCCCCGAACAGAGGAAGGAGCGGAGACTCGGGAGGAGTGATGGACAGGTAGGAGGAGTCATATCCCTACACATCAGCGCTGCTCCTGGTCTGCACTGTGCAGCCTGAGCGGTGACCCGAGCAGACATAACGTCCATGTATATAGAGTGTGAGGCTGTGGTGTCCTGCTGGGTGCATGAGCTCGCCCTTTGTGCCCCTGACCCCTGCCCTGGGTGTGACTGTGACTCTCTCCTTAGGGTGGTCTCGCAGCTGCTGGCGGAGATGGACGGGCTGCACTCCTCTAGTGATGTGTTTGTGATCGGCGCCACTAATCGTCCTGATCTGCTGGATCCGGCTCTGCTCCGGCCTGGGAGGTAACGAGATGTGTGTCTATAGCATGTGGGGCTGTGACCCCCGAAACCTGTCACCATAGGATGTGGAGATGGTGGGGACCCCCAGACCGCTGCTCCTCACATGTCATAACCTCATTGTATAAAGGGAAACCATAAGCAAGCATGACCCCACACACTTCACCAGTGTTATGTATTGTCCCTGGAGAGATGTGTAATCAGACCTCACACCGCTGTGCTCTGTGCTCTCCGCAGCCAGTGTTATGTATTGTCCCTGGAGAGATGTGTAATCAGACCTCACACTGCTATGCTCTGTGCTCTCTGCAGCCAGTGTTATGTATTGTCCCTGGAGAGATATGTAATCAGACCTCACACTGCTGTGCTCTGTGCTCTCTGCAGCCAGTGTTATGTATTGTCCCTGGAGAGATGTGTAATCAGACCTCACACTGCTGTGCTCTGTGCTCTCTGCAGCCAGTGTTATGTATTGTCCCTGGAGAGATGTGTAATCAGACTTCACACTGCTGTGCTCTGTGCTCTCTGCAGCCAGTGTTATGTATTGTCCCTGGAGAGATATGTAATCAGACCTCACACTGCTGTGCTCTGTGCTCTCCGCAGCCAGTGTTATGTACTGTCCCTGGAGAGATGTGTAATCAGACCTCACACTGCTGTGCTCTGTGCTCTCTGCAGCCAGTGTTATGTATTGTCCCTGGAGAGATGTGTAATCAGACCTCACACTGCTGTGCTCTGTGCTATCTGCAGCCAGTGTTATGTATTGTCCCTGGAGAGATGTGTAATCAGACCTCACACTGCTGTGCTCTGTGCTCTCTGCAGCCAGTGTTATGTATTGTCCCTGGAGAGATGTGTAATCAGACCTCACACTGCTGTGCTCTGTGCTCTCTGCAGCCAGTGTTATGTACTGTCCCTGGAGAGTTGTATAATCAGACCTCACACTGCTGTGCTCTGTGCTCTCTGCAGCCAGTGTTATGTATTGTCCCTGGAGAGATGTGTAATCAGACCTCACACTGCTGTGCTCTGTGCTCTCTGCAGCCAGTGTTATGTATTGTCCCTGGAGAGATGTGTAATCAGACCTCACACTGCTGTGCTCTGTGCTGTCTGCAGCCAGTGTTATGTATTGTCCCTGGAGAGATGTGTAATCAGACCTCACACTGCTGTGCCCTGTGCTCTCTGCAGCCAGTGTAATGTATTGTCCCTGGAGAGATGTGTAATCAGACCTCACACTGCTGTGCTCTGTGCACTCTGCAGCCGGTGTTATGTATTGTCCCTGGAGAGATGTGTAATCAGACCTCACACTGCTGTGCTCTGTGCTGTCTGCAGCCAGTGTTATGTATTGTCCCTGGAGAGATGTGTAATCAGACCTCACACTGCTGTGCTCTGTGCTCTCTGCAGCCAGTGTTATGTACTGTCCCTGGAGAGATGTGTAATTATACCTCACACTGCTGTGCTCTGTGCTCTCTGCAGCCAGTGTTATGTATTGTCCCTGGAGAGATGTGTAATCAGACCTCACACTGCTGTGCTCTGTGCTCTCTGTAGCCAGTGTTATGTATTGTCCCTGGAGAGATGTGTAATCAGACCTCACACGGCTGTGCTCTGTGCTCTCTGTAGCCAGTGTTATGTATTGTCCCTGGAGAGATGTGTAATCAGACCTCACACTGCTGTGCTCTGTGCTCTCTGTAGCCAGTGTTATGTATTGTCCCTGGAGAGATGTGTAATCAGACCTCACACGGCTGTGCTCTGTGCTCTCTGCAGCCAGTGTTATGTATTGTCCCTGGAGAGATGTGTAATCAGATCTCACACTGCTGTGCTCTGTGCTCTCTGCAGCCAGTGTTATGTATTGTCCCTGGAGAGATGTGTAATCAGACCTCACACTGCTGTGCTCTGTGCTCTCTGTAGCCAGTGTTATGTATTGTCCCTGGAGAGATGTGTAATCAGACCTCACACTGCTATGCTCTGTGCTCTCTGCAGCCAGTGTTATGTATTGTCCCTGGAGAGATATGTAATCAGACCTCACACTGCTGTGCTCTGTGCTCTCTGCAGCCAGTGTTATGTATTGTCCCTGGAGAGATGTGTAATCAGACCTCACACTGCTGTGCTCTGTGCTCTCTGCAGCCAGTGTTATGTATTGTCCCTGGAGAGATGTGTAATCAGACTTCACACTGCTGTGCTCTGTGCTCTCTGCAGCCAGTGTTATGTATTGTCCCTGGAGAGATATGTAATCAGACCTCACACTGCTGTGCTCTGTGCTCTCCGCAGCCAGTGTTATGTACTGTCCCTGGAGAGATGTGTAATCAGACCTCACACTGCTGTGCTCTGTGCTCTCTGCAGGCAGTGTTATGTATTGTCCCTGGAGAGATGTGTAATCAGACCTCACACTGCTGTGCTCTGTGCTCTCTGCAGCCAGTGTTATGTATTGTCCCTGGAGAGATGTGTAATCAGACCTCACACTGCTGTGCTCTGTGCTCTCTGCAGCCAGTGTTATGTACTGTCCCTGGAGAGTTGTATAATCAGACCTCACACTGCTGTGCTCTGTGCTCTCTGCAGCCAGTGTTATGTATTGTCCCTGGAGAGATGTGTAATCAGACCTCACACTGCTGTGCTCTGTGCTCTCTGCAGCCAGTGTTATGTATTGTCCCTGGAGAGATGTGTAATCAGACCTCACACTGCTGTGCTCTGTGCTGTCTGCAGCCAGTGTTATGTATTGTCCCTGGAGAGATGTGTAATCAGACCTCACACTGCTGTGCTCTGTGCTCTCTGTAGCCAGTGTTATGTATTGTCCCTGGAGAGATGTGTAATCAGACCTCACACGGCTGTGCTCTGTGCTCTCTGCAGCCAGTGTTATGTATTGTCCCTGGAGAGATGTGTAATCAGATCTCACACTGCTGTGCTCTGTGCTCTCTGCAGCCAGTGTTATGTATTGTCCCTGGAGAGATGTGTAATCAGACCTCACACTGCTGTGCTCTGTGCTCTCTGTAGCCAGTGTTATGTATTGTGCCTGGAGAGATGTGTAATCAGACCTCACACTGCTGTGCTCTGTGCTCTCTGCAGCCAGTGTTATGTATTGTCCCTGGAGAGATGTGTAATCAGACCTCACACTGCTGTGCTCTGTGCTCTCTGCAGCCAGTGTTATGTATTGTCCCTGGAGAGATGTGTAATCAGATCTCACACTGCTGTGCTCTGTGCTCTCTGCAGCCAGTGTTATGTATTGTCCCTGGAGAGATGTGTAATCAGACCTCACACTGCTGTGCTCTGTGCTCTCTGCAGCCAGTGTTATGTATTGTCCCTGGAGAGATGTGTAATCAGACCTCACACTGCTGTGCTCTGTGCTCTCTGCAGCCAGTGTTATGTATTGTCCCTGGAGAGATGTGTAATCAGACCTCACACTGCTGTGCTCTGTGCTCTCTGCAGCCAGTGTTATGTATTGTCCCTGGAGAGATGTGTAATCATACCTCACACTGCTGTGCTCTGTCCTCTCTGCACAGCAATGTGAGGTCTGATTACACAGCTCTCCAGGTACAATACATAAAGCTGGCTGCACAGAGCACAGCAGTGTCAGGTCTGATTACACATCTCTCCAGGGACAATACATAACACTGGCTGCAGTGAGCACAGAGCACAGCAGTGTCAGGTCTGATTACACATCTCTCCAGGGACAATACATAACACTGGCTGCAGAGAGCACAGAGCACAGCAGTGTGAGGTCTGATTACACATCTCTCCAGGGACAATACATAACACTGGCTGCAGTGAGCACAGAGCACAGCAGTGTCAGGTCTGATTACACATCTCTCCAGGGACAGTACATAACACTGGCTGCAGAGAGCACAGAGCACAGCAGTGTGAGGATATGTCCCTAGAAGTTATGGTACATCCTGTGATTTGATCTCTTGTTCCGTTCTCTCTCAGGTTTGATAAATTGGTTTATGTCGGGTTGAATGAGAACCGGGACTCTCAGCTGAAGGTCCTGGAAGCCATAACACGCAGGTAAGTAGTCCCCACGCTGGTGGTTGTAGTACTGGGAGGAGGACACCAGGTGCAGCGTGTAGGGGGTGTTGTCCTCATGGCTCCGCCTCTTCTCCGGCAGGTTCTCCCTGGACCCCGCGGTGGATCTCTCTCACGTCTTGCAGTCTTGTCCTGACGCCCTGACGGGGGCCGACCTGTACGCGCTGTGCGCCGACGCCATGATGAGCGCCATCAAGGAGAAGGTCCAGTGCCTGCAGGAAGGTGAGGGGGGCCCCATAGACTCATCTATTCACTTGCTGTCAGTGAATGGAAACTACAATTCATCCATTGCTGAGGGTTCATTACAGTGTACCAGTGCAGACAGTCCTGTGCTAGTAGCAGCACTGATTGAGCTGAGGGTTTGTTACAGTGTGTCAGTAGCAGCAGTTTTAGTTCATGTTTTCAGCCTTTGGATGTAATTGATGTTGGTTTCTTTTCACTGACAGCAAGCAGAGCGGCTCCACAAGGTAAGGACTAGCGGTGTAAGTTCTGGGGGTCTCCTCACGTCTCGCTGCCTCGTCCTCAGGTGCGGAGGAGCCGGTGTCAGAGCTCGTCCTCCGTCTGGAGCATCTGGTGCGAGCGGCGGAGCGTCTACAGCCGTCTGTGTCACAGCGAGAGCTGCAGCGATACCAGAGCATCCACAGGCAGTTCTCAGGGTCCAGCGAGGAGGTGTGAACAGCGCCCCCTGTGGCCGTGTATAATATTGTCAGTACTGTGCGACCTGGAATAAAGATGGAGGCGCAGCGCGCTCTTCACTTCTCTACACGAGTGTCTGCTGTGACCACACACATATCCTCCAGTCACATCCAGAGCTGCAGTCACACCTCTACTGATCACACACATATCCTCCAGTCACATCCAGAGCTGCAGTCACACCTCTACTGATCACACACATATCCTCCAGTCACATCCAGAGCTGCAGTCACACCTCTACTGACCACACACATATCCTCCAGTCACATCCAGAGCTGCAGTCACACCTCTACTGACCACACACATATCCTCCAGTCACATCCAGAGCTGCAGTCACACCTCTACTGATCACACACATATCCTCCAGTCACATCCAGAGCTGCAGTCACAACTCTACTGATCACACAAATCTCATATACTCCAGTCACATCCAGAGCTGCAGTCACAACTCTACTGATCACTCACATCTTATACTCCAGTCACATCCAGAGCTGCAGTCACACCTCTACTGATCACACAAATCTCATATACTCCAGTCACATCCAGAGCTGCAGTCACAACTCTACTGATCACTCACATCTTATACTCCAGTCACATCCAGAGCTGCAGTCACACCTCTACGCCTCCTGCCAGAGAACCGCTCTATGAGACGCCTCCTATCAGAGCTCCCGTTATGAGGCTCCACCCACCAAAGCATTCACCCAAGGCCCCTCCCCCTTTTTAAATCTCCAACCAGAAAACCCCTTCTTTGTGGCTCCTCCCTCCAGTCAGGCCCCTCCCACCCTGACACGCCCCCTGGCGGGCCCAGTAATGACTCGGGCAGTGTATACATACAATAAGACTGTATTAGAGGTTTATACATTATAACAGTGCAGACTGCAGGCGTCCACATTCCCTTAGTCTTCTCGTCTTCGTGACTGGTGGCAGCTCCAGACATCTCCCCTGGGCCGGGCCAGAACCTCCTCCGGAAAATGGGGGGACCGGGCGCTCACTCTGCAAAGACAGAGCACACTCTGAGACAACAGAATCCAGGCTGCCACCACTAGGGGGAGCTCCCAATCATCCTGGTGTATACAGAGAGCTCCCTCTAGTGGTGGCAGCAGGAATGCAGATTGTTACTGGCTGTAACTAGTCAGCACATCGTGACTGCCTGCGGGGGGCGCTGTCTATATATGTGGCTCCCCCCCTGACGATAAGAGCTGGGGTTCTGGTACTATAACCTCCGGATCATCCCACCATTACTCTATTTACCGCTTACGTGGCCTTTGCTACTTTGGTGCGTTTCATCCTCTTCCTCCGCATCAGGGTCACCTGGGGCCTTTTTAATCCAGCGATGAAGAGAAGAAGCCGGGGACGGGATTTGGTGAGCCAACTCCTTAGGAGAGTCCCTTTAGGTAACCTGAGGAACGGAAACAACAAGAAATCACCCAAAAGACTCCAAAACAGCGCCCCCCTCCTCGCTATGGCCACGGCTGGTATTGCTTCTCATTTCCATTCTCTATATCACTATATATCTCACTATACAATTAGACTGTGGGCAGCCATCACATCACAACCCCCCTCCTTGTGCGTAGGTCGCCCCCTGTACAGGCTCCACAAGACCCCCAAAGGTGTACGGCAGTGTGTGGCCCAGAGCCATTGGCAGATCTCCACAGATGGGACCATCCAGTACATCCTACAGATTATCATATATTATGAGAGGAACCTCAGAAAACCCCCATCTTTGTGGCTCCTCCCACCATGTAGGACCATCCCACCCAGACACAGCTCTGGTGCCGGGTGACGCACCCCCACAAATCTGGTACCATGGATTGGTCCTCAATATGTCTGACCATGGAATACCCCGCGATCCAGCGGCGCCATCTCTGCGGTGGATTCAGGTCTTCCAGCGATTCACTAAGGCAGTTCCTCCGACGTCCACCAGGTGTCGCTGCTGCGCTGAAGTCTGCCGAGGTCTGCTGGAGTTCACGATCCTATTCCTGGTGAAGGTAAGCGCGAGTCCAGCGACCCTTTTTATTAAAAAAATGCGCCGGTTTTTCCGAATCCATCAGGTTTTCGTTCGGCCACGCCCCCCAATTTCCGTCGCGTGCATGCCAGCGCCGATGCACCACAATCCGATCGCGTGCGCCAAAATCCCGGGGCAATTCAGGAAAAATCGGAAATATTCGGGTAACACGTCAGGAAAACGCGAATCGGGCCCTTAGTAAATGACCCCGTTTATCTTCTTACCCCCAAATGTCTTTTGGGTCTGTCACCTTGAGTTTGTCCTTGTATTATCGGTCCTGGTGCCCTCATGTTATTAGACCCCACATCAATGGGGGTAGAAGTAGCTGGAAGATGAAGACCATTTCTCACCTTGACCATGACCTCACAATGTATGAAATTTCCGATTCCCATGTTTATGCACCCTGACCGTACCACCAAGGACACAATTCTGACTACAACAAAGACAGATTACGGCCTTGAAGACCACTCTCACCACCACCCAAGATCACAAGGACAGGTTCCTGAGAAGACCACTCTCATCACCATCCAACATCACAAGGTCAGGTTCTTGAGAAGACCACTCTCACCACCACCCAAGATCACAAGGTCAGGTTCCTGAGAAGACCACTGTGAGCACCACCCAATATCACAAGGTCAGGTTCCTGAGAAGACCACTCTCACCACCACCCAAGATCACAAGGACAGGTTCCTGAGAAGACCACTCTCATCACCATCCAACATCACAAGGTCAGGTTCTTGAGAAGACCACTCTCACCACCACCCAAGATCACAAGGACAGGTTCCTGAGAAGACCACTCTCATCACCATCCAACATCACATGGTCAGGTTCCTGAGAAGACCACTCTCACCACCACCCAAGATCACAAGGACAGGTTCCTGAGAAGACCACTGTGACCACCACCCAAGATCACAAGGACAGGTTCCTGAGAAGACCACTCTCACCACCATCCAAGATCACAAGGACAGGTTCCTGGGAAGACCACTCTCACCACCACCCAAGATCACAAGGACAGGTTCCTGAGAAGACCACTGTGACCACCACCCAAGATCACAAGGACAGGTTCCTGAGAAGACCACTCTCACCACCATCCAAGATCACAAGGACAGGTTCCTGAGAAGACCACTCTCGCCACCATCCAAGATCACAAGGACAGGTTCCTGAGAAGACCACTCTCACCACCATCCAAGATCACAAGGACAGGTTCCTGAGAAGACCACTCTCACCACCATCCAAGATCACAAGGACAGGTTCCTGAGAAGACCACTCTCACCACCACCCAAGATCACAAGGTCAGGTTCCTGAGAAGACCACTCTCACCACCACCCAAGATCACAAGGTCAGGTTCCTGAGAAGACCACTCTCACCACCACCCAAGATCACAAGGTCAGGTTCCTGAGAAGACCACTCTCACCACCACCCAACATCACAAGGTCAGGTTCCTGAGAAGACCACTCTCACCACCACCCAACAATCACAAGGTCAGGTTCCTGAGAAGACCACTCTCACCACCACCCAACATCACAAGGACAGGTTCCTGAGAAGACCACTCTCACCACCACCCAACATCACAAGGACAGGTTCCTGAGAAGACCACTCTCACCACCATCCAAGATCACAAGGACAGGTTCCTGAGAAGACCACTCTCACCACCACCCAAGATCACAAGGACAGGTTCCTGAGAAGACCACTCTCACCACCACCCAACATCACAAGGACAGGTTCCTGAGAAGACCACTCTCACCACCATCCAAGATCACAAGGACAGGTTCCTGAGAAGACCACTGTGACCACCACCCAAGATCACAAGATCAGGTTCCTGAGAAGACCACTCTCACTACCACCCAACATCACAAGGACAGGTTCCTGAGAAGACCACTCTCACCACCACCCAACATCACAAGGACAGGTTCCTGAGAAGACCACTCTCACCACCACCCAAGATCACAAGGTCAGGTTCCTGAGAAGACCACTCTCACCACCATCCAAGATCACAAGGACAGGTTCCTGAGAAGACCACTCTCACCACCACCCAAGATCACAAGGACAGGTTCCTGAGAAGACCACTCTCACCACCACCCAACATCACAAGGACAGGTTCCTGAGAAGACCACTCTCACCACCATCCAAGATCACAAGGACAGGTTCCTGAGAAGACCACTCTCACCACCACCCAAGATCACAAGGACAGGTTCCTGAGAAGACCACTCTCACCACCACCCAAGATCACAAGGACAGGTTCCTGAGAAGACCACTGTGACCACCACCCAAGATCACAAGGTCAGGTTCCTGAGAAGACCACTCTCACTACCACCCAACATCACAAGGACAGGTTCCTGAGAAGACCACTCTCACCACCACCCAACATCACAAGGACAGGTTCCTGAGAAGACCACTCTCACCACCACCCAAGATCACAAGGTCAGGTTCCTGAGAAGACCACTCTCACCACCATCCAAGATCACAAGGACAGGTTCCTGAGAAGACCACTCTCACCACCACCCAAGATCACAAGGACAGGTTCCTGAGAAGACCACTCTCACCACCACCCAACATCACAAGGACAGGTTCCTGAGAAGACCACTCTCACCACCATCCAAGATCACAAGGACAGGTTCCTGAGAAGACCACTCTCACCACCACCCAAGATCACAAGGACAGGTTCCTGAGAAGACCACTCTCACCACCACCCAAGATCACAAGGACAGGTTCCTGAGAAGACCACTGTGACCACCACCCAAGATCACAAGGACAGGTTCCTGAGAAGACCACTCTCACCACCACCCAACATCACAAGGACAGGTTCCTGAGAAGACCACTCTCACCACCACCCAACATCACAAGGACAGGTTCCTGAGAAGACCACTCTCACCACCATCCAAGATCACAAGGACAGGTTCCTGAGAAGACCACTCTCACCACCACCCAAGATCACAAGGACAGGTTCCTGAGAAGACCACTCTCACCACCACCCAAGATCACAAGGACAGGTTCCTGAGAAGACCACTCTCACCACCACCCAACATCACAAGGACAGGTTCCTGAGAAGACCACTCTCACCACCATCCAAGATCACAAGGACAGGTTCCTGAGAAGACCACTCTCACCACCACCCAAGATCACAAGGACAGGTTCCTGAGAAGACCACTCTCACCAACACCCAAGATCACAAGGTCAGGTTCCTGAGAAGACCACTCTCACCACCACCCAAGATCACAAGGACAGGTTCCTGAGAAGACCACTCTCACCAACACCCAAGATCACAAGGTCAGGTTCCTGAGAAGACCACTCTCACCACCACCCAAGATCACAAGGTCAGGTTCCTGAGAAGACCACTCTCGCCACCTATGGGATGGGGCATTTTTCAGCTAACCCCCAGGATAGGAGCCTCGTCGTACATTTATCGGTCTTGCTTTGTTGCCTTGTGGAGTTGTCCAAGACACATTGAATGGAGAGGCCTCGTCATCATTTGGGCCCTCAAAAACAGCAGGTTCACAATGGAAACCAGAAAACCAACAGTGTCCAACCACAACCCCCGAGATATCACGGGTTGGTGGCGCATCTTCAGTATTGGACAATCATCTACAGCCCATTTAAAGGGGGAAGTACAGCCAAAAATAACAAAAAAAATTGACTCAAAATCTTATGCAAAAGCTGGAAATATTGTCTACCACCTGATTGGACTACAGGCCGGACGAGAACTACAAAATGCTAATGCCTGCCTCGTGATTGGTGGCGCCTCATCCCCGGTCCCGTAGTATCTGCCCCCCAGTTCCAACGTTACGACCCCCAGAAATGTGAATTAGTTCCTTTTAGCCAAGAGGGTAGTTAATTTTTTTATTTCCTTTGGGGGTGTGTCTTTGAGAAAAAAAAAAAGGTTACCACCCCCTTGACCAGTATAAGCTAATTAGAAGCTTCTCTGGACCATATCCCTAGAACTGGAACCAAATTGCTGAGGGTCACGGGGACGACCACATGGGGCGTGTCTCGTACTTGGTGATAGGTCAGTGTGAAGGGGATGAAGACGCCTCAGGTCTGGGGTCAGATATTAATCCAATATTTTTAACATCCCAAGGGTCCCCCCCCCATTTTTGGAGTTTGTCCCTGGAAGGACGTCCAGTAGTTCCTTCAGTAGGTTCATCATTTATTGCCCCCAGATGTCACCCCAGAGTGGTCTTCAGAGTGGAGGGGCGGAGCTGCATAGTTAAGGACCTCCCACTGGACTCCTACTAAATCTCTTCTCTCTATCAATCAGTCAGCACCTCCTGCTCTGTGACATGATGGGACAGTGTAGGCAGTACTTACAACCTCTGCTGTACACATGCATGCTCAGCTCCGCAGATATTATCAATCCCAAGTTCTTCATGATGAAAAGGGAACCTCCGCCTGTAATATTCAGAGATCTACATGACAGAATTGGTCTCCCTCCACAAACCAGAAGAAGACGAAATGGATCGGCTGCTACTTGCCTTACAAATCTAGTGAAAAGCACAACTTCATCAGACAAGTGGGAGGGGTGGACATTTACCAAATTTCGAGGGAACCCGTCACATTGACCATATTGTCCCCTCATGTTGTAGAGCAGCAAGAGCTGAGCAGATTGATATATTGGATTATGGGAAAAGATTCAGTAGAACTTGAAATGTTTAAATTTTTTCCCCTAGGGGGCGGTCCATAGCACAGGACCGCCCACTGGACTCTGAAGCCCAGAATGAGCAGGGATGTAAATCAATAAATGACAAACTATACAGAACTTTTCACACAAAACTAAACATGAATATTGTGCATTATAATCCCTGCACTTAGTTATTATCTCTAATGCCCCAAAATATTTATAACAATGGATTATAATCTCTGATAATCAGTAGAGGATTATAATATAGATGGTAGCCCGGGGCCCGAGCCTTCTAAGGGGGCCCATGGCCGCCCAAACCACCCACCAAATTTTGTACAGAGAAGGACCTTCACCCATGAAATCCTCTGTTCCTGTTCTCAATACCCATATACACATTTCAGGACCTTTGAAGGGCCTAAAAAGGTCCTGAAACCACAGATTGAAAGAAGAAGGGCCTCATCCTCCATTCCTCGAGGAGCTTCTAGTACCAGATGTAGGAAGTGATTCCAGACTTGTAGGAGCCGTAATATCCAAACAGCCCCGGGGTCATGGCAGTGTTATCCTCCCCTGCTGAATATTACCTGCTGGTATATATAACTATGGATTATTATCCCGCACACCACAATGTAGCATAGGGATTATACTCCGTGATTATTACACCCCTGATATGTAACATGGGTAATGGTCACTGAATACTACACCCCAATATATACACCACAGATTCTTACACCCCAATATATATAATACACCACAGACTCTTACACCCCAATATATACATCACAGATTCCTACACCCCAATATATACATCAGATTCCTACACCCCAATATATACACCACAGATTCTTACACCCCAATATATACATCACAGATTCCTACACCCCAATATATACACCACAGATTCTTACACCCCAATATATACACCACAGATTCTTACACCCCAATATATACACCACAGATTCTTACACCCCAATATATACACCACAGATTCCTACACCCCAATATATACACCACAGATTCTTACACCCCAATATATACATCACAGATTCCTACACCCCAATATATACACCACAGATTCTTACACCCCAATATATATAATACACCACAGATTCTTACACCCCAATATGTAGCATAGATCACCAATGATTTATCACCCCGATATTGGGGGATTATTATCGCTGATTATTACACCCCAATATATAAAAGCAGATTATTGCCCCAAACCCTACACAACAATATACAATAGGGATTATAATTACTGATTCTGCACCCCAACATGTAACACTGAGGGATACTGATCACACCCCAATATCTACAATGTATCGTCAGGTGCAGAATACACCCCAATATGTAGCTTGGATTACAGCACCCCAATACTTATAACGTGTGATCCTTACACCCCAATGTATAACATGGTTTGTTATTACTGATGTTTACATCCAGGTATTTAATCCGGATTATAATCCCCAATACGCGGATCATCATCCATCATCTGTAACACGGTTTACTATCCTGGATTATGTTACACTGATGCTGCCCCCCAATATAACATGGATTATTACCCCAGGCTGTGATGTATAATAGGGATTATATTCCCCAATACATTGATTATCACAGATCATATGAACCCCAATATACAACATCAGTTCTGCACCCTAATACTAAGCTTTACCACTGATGATTACACCCCGATATCTGACTGTTATACCCCGGTGTATAATGCGTAGGATCGCTGGTTCTGCTCCATGTTATATCATTTGGATCATCATGGATTCTGTGCGTCCTTCATCACTCAACCCAATAATAACCTGGATTATCACTAATCCCCCCAATATGTAACGTGGACTATTACCCCCTCGTACATGACTGATTATGGACCCCAGCCGTTATTGCCCCCCAGTACATCTCCTGTACCCCGGTCTGTGATGTCCTGGTTCTGCTCGGCCCGGGTCACTCACCAGTTGGATCCGCACATTGGGTTCCTGTCGTCGCTCCCGGTCGTCTCTGATCCTCATCTCTCAGTCCTGGGACTAGAAGCTTCAGCCGGACAATGAGGCAGGTCAGGACCTCTGCGGCCTGTCCACTCAGCACAAGCTGACACCAACCCCCGGGCGGCTCTGCCCCTGCCTGCTCTATAGTGTGTGTATGGCTGTTATATACAGGACACACGCCCTCCATATAGTGCACAACGTATAGAAACTTCTCAGTGTACAGACCTCATGCCCCTCCATTGTGTCCCTATAGTGATGTGTACAGAGTATTACAGACCAGGAGCTCGTATACAGCCTGCAATACCCAATCACTGCCCCTCCTGACCCTGCACCATGTATCATCCATAACATGTGATATTATTACACTGCAGACATCCCAACCCCTCCTGACCCTGTACCATGTATCATCCATAACATGTGATATTATTACACTGCAGACATCCCGGCCCCTCCTGACCCTGTACCATGTATCATCCATAACATGTGATATTATTACACTGCAGATATTCGCGGCCCCTCCTGACCCTGTACCATGTATCATCCATAACATGTGATATTATTACACTGCAGACATCCCGACTCCTCCTGACCCTGTACCATGTATCATCCATAACATGTGATATTATTACACTGCAGACATCCCCTTCTGACCCTGTACCATGTATCATCCATAACATGTGATAATATTACACTGCAGACATCCCGGCCCCTCCTGACCCTGTACCATGTATCCTCCGTAACATGTGATATTATTACACTGCAGACATCCCGACTCCTCCTAACCCTGTACCATGTATCATCCATAACATGTGATATTATTACACTGCAGACATCCCGGCCCTCCTGACCCTGTACCATGTATCATCCATAACATGTGATATTATTACACTGCAGACATCCCAGCCCCTCCTGACCCTGTACCATGTATCATCCATAACATGTGATATTATTACACTGCAGACATCCTGGCCCCTCCTGACCCTGTACCATGTATCATCCATAACATGTTATATTATTACACTGCAGACATCCCAGCCCCTCCTGACCCTGTACCATGTATCATCCATAACATGTGATATTATTACACTGCAGACATCCTGGCCCCTCCTGACCCTGTACCATGTACCATCCATAACATGTGATATTATTACACTGCAGACATCCCGGCCCCTCCTGACCCTGTACCATGTATCATCCATAACATGTGATATTATTACACTGCAGACATCCCGGCCCCTCCTGACCCTGTACCATGTATCATCCATAACATGTTATATTATTACACTGCAGACATCTCCACCCCTCCTGACCCTGTACCATGTATCATCCATAACATGTGATATTATTACACTGCAGACATCCCGGCCCCTCCTGACCCTGTACCATGTATCATCCATAACATGTGATATTATCACACTGCAGACATCCAGGCCCCTCCTGACCCTGCACCATGTATCATCCATAACATGTGATATTATTACACTGCAGACATCCCGGCCCTTCCTGACCCTGTACCATGTATCCTCCATAACATGTGATATTATTACACTGCAGACATCCTGGCCCCTCCTGACCCTGTACCATGTATCATCCATAACATGTGATATTATTACACTGCAGACATCCCGGCCCCTCCTGACCCTGTACCATGTATCATCCATAACATGTGATATTATTACACTGCAGACATCCCGGCCCTTCCTGACCCTGTACCATGTATCATCCATAACATGTGATATTATTACACTGCAGACAACCCGGCCCCTCCTGACCCTGTACCATGTATTATCCATAACATGTGATATTATTACACTGCAGACATCCCGGCCCCTCCTGACCCTGTACCATGTATCATCCATAACATGTGATATTATTACACTGCAGACATCCCGGCCCCTCCTGACCCTGTACCATGTATCATCCATAACATGTGATATTATTACACTGCAGATATCCCAGCCCCTCCTGACCCTGCACCATGTATCATCCATAACATGTGATATTATTACACTGCAGACATCCCGGCCCCTCCTGACCCTGTACCATGTATCATCCATAACATGTGATATTATTACACTGCAGACATCCCAACCCCTCCTGACCCTGTACCATGTATCATCCATAACATGTGATATTATTACACTGCAGACATCCCGGCCCCTCCTGACCCTGTACCATGTATCATCCATAACATGTGATATTATTACACTGCAGACATCCCGGCCCCTCTTGACCCTGTACCATGTATCATCCATAACATGTGATATTATTACACTGCAGACATCCCAGCCCCTCCTGACCCTGTACCATGTATCATCCATAACATGTGATATTATTACACTGCAGACATCCCGGCCCCTCCTGACCCTGTACCATGTATCATCCATAACATGCAATATTATTACACTGCAGACATCCCAGCCCCTCCTGATCCTGTACCATATATCATCCATAACATGTGATATTATTACACTGCAGACACCCTGGCCCCTCTGGCCCTGTACCATGTATCATCCATAACATGTGATATTATTACACTGCAGACATCCCAGCCCCTCCTGACCCTGTACCATGTATCATCCATAACATGTGATATTATTACACTGCAGACATCCCGGCCCCTCCTGACCCTGTACCATGTATCATCCATAACATGTGATATTATTACACTGCAGACATCCCGGCCCCTCCTGACCCTGTACCATGTATCATCCATAACATGTGATATTATTACACTGCAGACATCCCAGCCCCTCCTGACCCTGTACCATGTATCATCCATAACATGTGATATTATTACACTGCAGACATCCCGGCCCCTCCTGACCCTGTACCATGTATCATCCATAACATGTGATATTATTACACTGCAGACATCCCGGCCCCTCCTGACCCTGTACCATGTATCATCCATAACATGTGATATTATTACACTGCAGACATCTTGACCCCTCCTGACCCTGTACCATGTATCATCCATAACATGTGATATTATCACACTGCAGACATCCAGGCCCCTCCTGACCCTGTACCATGTATCATCCATAACATGTGATATTATTACACTGCAGACATCCCGGCCCTTCCTGACCCTGTACCATGTATCATCCATAACATGTGATATTATTACACTGCAGACATCCCGGCCCTTCCTGACCCTGTACCATGTATCATCCATAACATGTGATATTATTACACTGCAGACAACCCGGCCCCTCCTGACCCTGTACCATGTATTATCCATAACATGTGATATTATTACACTGCAGACATCCCGGCCCCTCCTGACCCTGTACCATGTATCATCCATAACATGTGATATTATTACACTGCAGACATCCCGGCCCCTCCTGACCCTGTACCATGTATCATCCATAACATGTGATATTATTACACTGCAGATATCCCAGCCCCTCCTGACCCTGCACCATGTATCATCCATAACATGTGATATTATTACACTGCAGACATCCCGGCCCCTCCTGACCCTGTACCATGTATCATCCATAACATGTGATATTATTACACTGCAGACATCCCAACCCCTCCTGACCCTGTACCATGTATCATCCATAACATGTGATATTATTACACTGCAGACATCCCGGCCCCTCCTGACCCTGTATCATGTATCATCCATAACATGTGATATTATTACACTGCAGACATCCCGGCCCCTCTTGACCCTGTACCATGTATCATCCATAACATGTGATATTATTACACTGCAGACATCCCAGCCCCTCCTGACCCTGTACCATGTATCATCCATAACATGTGATATTATTACACTGCAGACATCCCGGCCCCTCCTGACCCTGTACCATGTATCATCCATAACATGCGATATTATTACACTGCAGACATCCCAGCCCCTCCTGATCCTGTACCATATATCATCCATAACATGTGATATTATTACACTGCAGACACCCTGGCCCCTCTGGCCCTGTACCATGTATCATCCATAACATGTGATATTATTACACTGCAGATATCCCGTCCCCTCCTGACCCTGTACCATGTATCATCCATAACATGTGATATTATTACACTGCAGACATCCCGGCCCCTCCTGACCCTGTACCATGTATCATCCATAACATGTGATATTATTACACTGCAGACATCCCAGCCCCTCCTGACCCTGTACCATGTATCATCCATAACATGTGATATTATTACACTGCAGACATCCCGGCCCCTCCTGACCCTGTACCATGTATCATCCATAACATGTGATATTATTACACTGCAGACATCCCAACCCCTCGTGATCCTGTACCATGTATCATCCATAACATGTGATATTATTACACTGCAGACATCCCGGCCCCTCCTGACCCTGTACCATGTATCATCCATAACATGTGATATTATTACACTGCAGACATCCCAGCCCCTCCTGACCCTGTACCATGTATCATCCATAACATGTGATATTATTACACTGCAGACATCCCAACCCCTCCTGACCCTGTACCATGTATCATCCATAACATGTGATATTATTACACTGCAGACATCCCAGCCCCTCCTGACCCTGTACCATGTATCATCCATAACATGTGATATTATTACACTGCAGACATCCCAACCCCTCCTGATCCTGTACCATGTATCATCCATAACATGTGATATTATTACACTGCATACATCCCGGCCCCTCCTGACCCTGCACCATGTATCATCTATAATATGTAAAATTATTACACTTCAGACATTCCGGCCCCTCCTGACCCTGTACCATGTATCATCCATAACGTGATATTATTACACTGCAGACATCCTGGCCCCTCCTGACCCTGTACCATGTATAATCCATAACATGTCATATTGTTACACTGCAGACATCCCAGCCCCTCCTGACCCTGTACCATGTATCATCCATAACATGTGATATTATTACACTGCAGACATCCCGGCCCCTCCTGACCCTGCACCATGTGTCATCCATAACATGTGATATTATTACACTGCAGACATCCCAACCCCTCCTGACCCTGTACCATGTATCACCCTTAACATGTGATATTATTACACTGCAGACATCCCGGCCCCTCCTGACCCTGTACCATGTATCACCCATAACATATGATATTATTACACTGCAGACATCCCGGCCCCTCCTGACCCTGTACCATGTATTATCCATAACATGTGATGTTATTACACTGCAGACATCCCGGCCCTCCTGACCCTGTACCATGTATCATCCATAACATGTGATATTATTACACTGCAGACATCCCAGCCCCTCCTGACCCTGTACCATGTATCATCCATAACATGTGATATTATTACACTGCAGACATCCCGGCCCCTCCTGACCCTGTACCATGTATCACCCATAACATATGATATTATTACACTGCAGACATCCCGGCCCCTCCTGACCCTGTACCATGTATTATCCATAACATGTGATGTTATTACACTGCAGACATCCCAGCCCCTCCTGACCCTGTACCATGTATCATCCATAACATGTGATATTATTACACTGCAGACATCCCGGCCCCTCCTGACCCTGTACCATGTATCATCCATAACATTTGATATTATTACACTGCAGACATCTCGGCCCCTCCTGACCCTGTACCATGTATCATCCATAACATGTGATATTATTACATTGCAGACATCCTGTCCCCTCCTGACCCTGTACCATGTATCATCCATAACATGTGATATTATTACACTGCTGACATCTCGGCCCCTCCTGACCCTGTACCATGTATCATCCATAACATGTGATATTATTACATTGCAGACATCCCGTCCCCTCCTGACCCTGTACCATGTATCATCCATAACATGTGATATTATTACACTGCAGACATCCCGGCCCCTCCTGACCCTGTACCATGTATCATCCATAACGTGATATTATTACACTGCAGACATCCCAGCCCCTCCTGACCCTGTACCATGTATCATCCATAACATGTGATATTATTACATTGCAGACATCCCGTCCCCTCCTGACCCTGTACCATGTATTATCCATAACATGTGATATTATTACACTGCAGACATCCCGGCCCCTCCTGACCCTGTACCATGTATCATCCATAACGTGATATTATTACACTGCAGACATCCCGACCCCTCCTGACCCTGTACCATGTATCATCCATAACATGTGATATTATTACACTACAGACATCCCGGCCCCTCCTGACCCTTTACCATGTATCATCCATAACATGTAATATTATTACACTGCAGACATCCCGGCCCCTCCTGACCCTGTACCATGTATCATCCATAACGTGATATTATTACACTGCAGACATCCCGACCCCTCCTGACCCTGTACCATGTATCATCCATAACATGTGATATTATTACACTGCAGACATCCCTGCCCCTCCTGACCCTGTACCATGTATCATCCATAACATGTGATATTATTACACTGCAGACATCCCGGCCCCTCCTGACCCTGTACCATGTATCATCCATAACATGTGATATTATTACACTACAGACATCCCGGCCCCCCCTGACCCTGTACCATGTATCACCCATAACATGTGATATTATTACACTGCAGATATCCCGGCCCCTCCTGACCCTTTACCATGTATCATCCATAACGTGATATTATTACACTGCAGACATCCCGGCCCCTCCTGACCCTGTACCATGTATCATCCATAACATGTGATATTATTACACTGCAGATATCCCGGCCCCTCCTGACCCTTTACCATGTATCATCCATAACATGTAATATTATTACACTGCAGACATCCCGGCCCCTCCTGACCCTGTACCATGTATCATCCATAACATGTGATATTATTACACTACAGACATCCCGACCCCTCCTGATCCTGTACCATGTATCATCCATAACATGTGATATTATTACACTGTGGACATCCCCTCCCCTCCTGACCCTGTACCATGTATCATCCATAACATGTGATATTATTACACTGCAGACATCCCAGCCCCTCCTGACCCTGTACCATGTATCATCCATAACATGTGATATTATTACACTGCAGACATCCCGGCCCCTCCTGACCCTGTACCATGTATCATCCATAACATGTGATATTATTACATTGCAAACATCCCGGCCCCTCCTGACCCTATACCATGTATCATCCATAACGTGATATTATTACACTGCAGACATCCCGGCCCCTCATGACCCTGTACCATGTATCATCCATAACATTTGATATTATTACACTGCAGACATCCCGGCCCCTCCTGACCCTGTACCATGTATCATCCATAACATGTGATATTATTACACTGCAGACATCCCGGCCCCTCATGACCCTGTACCATGTATCATCCATAACATTTGATATTATTACACTGCAGACATCCCGGCCCCTCCTGACCCTGTACCATGTATCATCCATAACATGTGATATTATTACACTGCAGACATCCCGGCCCCTCCTGACCCTGTACCATGTATCATCCATAACATGTGATATTACTACACTGCTGGCATCCCGGCCCCTCCTGACCCTGTATCATGTATCATCCATAGCATGTGATATTATTACACTGCAGACATCCCGGCCCCCCCTGACCCTGTACCATGTATCATCCATAACATGTGAAATTATTACACTGCAGACATCCCAGCCCCTCCTGACCCTGTACCATGTATCATCCATAACATGTGATATTATTACACTGCAGACATCCTGCCCCTCCTGACCCTGCACCACGTATCATCCATAACATGTGATATTACTACACTGCAGACATCCCGGCCCCTCCTGACCCTGTACCATGTATCATCCATAACATGTGATATTATTACACTGCAGACATCCCGGCCCCTCCTGACCCTGTACCATGTATCATCCATAACATGTGATATTATTACACTGCAGACATCACGCCCCTCCTGACCCTGCACCATGTATCATCCATAACATGTGATATTATTACATTGCAGACATCCCAACCCCTCCTGACCCCGTACAATGTATCATCCATAACATGTGATATTATTACACCGCAGAAATCCCGGCCCTTCCTGACCCTGTACCATGTATCTTCGAAAACATGTGATATTATTACACTGCAGACATCCCAGCCCCTCCTGACCCTGTACCATGTATCATCCATAACATGTGATATTATTACAAAGCAGATATCCCAGCCCCTCCTGACCCTGTACCATGTATTACCCATAACGTGATATTATTACACTGCAGACATCCCGGCCCCTCCTGACCCTGTACCATGTATCATCCATAACATTTGATATTATTACACTGCAGACATCCCGGCCCCTCCTGACCCTGTACCATGTATCATCCATAACATGTGATATTACTACACTGCTGGCATCCCGGCCCCTCCTGACCCTGTATCATGTATCATCCATAGCATGTGATATTATTACACTGCAGACATCCCGGCCTCTCCTGACCCTGTACCATGTATCATCCATAACATGTGAAATTATTACACTGCAGACATCCCAGCCCCTCCTGACCCTGTACCATGTATCATCCATAACATGTGATATTATTACACTGCAGACATCCTGCCCCTCCTGACCCTGCACCACGTATCATCCATAACATGTGATATTACTACACTGCAGACATCCCGGCCCCTCCTGACCCTGTACCATGTATCATCCATAACATGTGATATTATTACACTGCAGACATCACGCCCCTCCTGACCCTGCACCATGTATCATCCATAACATGTGATATTATTACACTGCAGACATCCCGTCCCCTCCTGACCCTGCACCATGTATCATCCATAACATGTGATATTATTACACTGCAGACATCCCAACCCCTCCTGACCCTGTACAATTTATCATCCATAACATGTGATATTATTACACCGCAGACATCCCGGCCCTTCCTGACCCTGTACCATGTATCATCCATAACATGTGATATTATTACAAAGCAGATATCCCAGCCCCTCCTGACCCTGTACCATCCTGTGGCAGTGAGGTCCATTGTGTATCTGCTCTTACAGTGAAGAATCCTGTGTATGATGATGGTGATATGTCGCTCCTTTAGGTTTAGATTACATCCCCTGGTCAAACCAAGGTGTAAGGAAATCGTTGAGTGTTGGGGCTGGTAAATAGCTGAACCCTTTGTATATAATGAATATTGAACTCCACATCACCCACCACAGGGTAGTCAGAACATTCCTGAAATCTATGGGTAGTAGAGCCCATCCTCGGGGGTGGAAGACTCTCCATTATTATATTCTACATGATAGAGATATTGTAGCGGTACGGACTGACCTGGGAACTAACCAGACATGGTGGGCAGGTGCAGGAAACAATGGGAAGAGTGAAGAACAAAGCAGCTGATTTAATCGTAAAGAAGCGTCTCCAACCCCAACACAAGCTGCAATTAACACTATGAAGCCGGAGGTCCAGTGTAGAAGAGGTCCATCCATCTTCTTCTCATGTGGTTCTCTTTGTGACATGTATGAAGTAACAGGGCTCCCTCTCTTGGCCTGGGGTGTACGGCAGGAAATCTCCATACACCGAGTGCTCACAGCAACCCTCAAAGGCTTCTTCCAGTAGACCCTTGAAAGACTCCAGACGATGAGGGTAGTAAGACAGGCGGAACTTGCTATGGAAAGAAGAGAAAGGTCACAGAATAGGGAAGCAATGAAATGGTCTGAATCCCACAGGCTATCAATAATAATAGGGGAGTAGAGGGGGCAAGGAAGGCCTATTGGCCCAGGCCAATGAGGAGGTTTATGGTATAATCCATGGTGGCTCAGGCAAATGAAGATGTTTATGGTAACGTCCATGGTGGCTCAGGCCAATGAGGAGGTTTATGGTATCATCCATGGTGGCTCAGGGCAATGAGGAGGTTTATGGTATCATCCATGGTGGCTCAGGCCAATGAGGGGGTTTATGGTATCATCCATGGTGGCTCAGGGCAATGAGGAGGTTTATGGTATCATCCATGGTGGCTCAGGGCAATGAGGAGGTTTATGGTATCATCCATGGTGGCTCAGGCCAATGAGGGGGTTTATGGTATCATCCATGGTGGCTCAGGCCAATGAGGAGGTTTATGGTATCATCCATGGTGGCTCAGGGCAATGAGGAGGTTTATGGTATCATCCATGGTGGCTCAGGCCAATGAGGAGGTTTATGGTATCATCCATGGTGGCTCAAGCCAATGAGGAGGTTAATGGTATCATCCATGGTGGCTCAGGCCCATGAGGGGGTTTATGGTAACGTCCATGGTGGCTCAGGCCAATGAGGAGGTTTATGGAAACATCCCCAAGGTCTAAGGCAGAGAGTAGGTTAAGAGTAACATCCCTGGTGGTCTGAGGCCTTGTATAGGTTTAAGAAAATATCCCTGGTGATCTAGGGTAATAAAAAGTTAGTGCAGGAGAATGTTATAACCTAAGGGGTAGGTACCTCAGCTCTTCCTGTGACTCCCCAGATGCTGGCACTTGTACTGTGTAGTCCAGGGTCACCATGTGAGGTTTGTTATTCACCCACAGCACGGAGGTAGTAATGTCCTGTGTCAGGTCGCTCTGCAGAAACGTATTGAGGCATTAACATCTGCAACTGTCTGCGTGGAGACTCTGCTTAGATGTGGCCTCACCTTGTAGTAGATGTTCTTGCCTTGAGGAGCGCAACCAGTGTTCAAGATGTAGTCGTAGTTTCTGTGGTCAATGATCAGGATCCCCCCTGGTTTGACCATCCCTGCAATGTTCCTGAGAGCCAATCGGTGGTCACTCTGATCTCCTGATGGAAGAGAGAGGGCAGAGTGGTCACTATTACAACTTCATATGAACCTACATGTGGCCAAAACCCAGCTGAACCTAGATATAGCGGATGACCAGATGTATCTACATGTGTCCAGTGACCAGCTGAACCTACATGTGACCAGTTCAACCTACATGTGACCAGCTCAACCTACATGTGACCAGTTCAACCTACATGTGGCCGGAGACCAGATGAACCTACATGTGTGGCTGGAGACCAGCTGTACCTATGTGTGGCTGGAGACCAGCTGAACCTACATGTGGCCGGAGACCAGCTGAACCTACATGTGGCCAGAGACCAGCGGAACCTATGTGTGGCCCGGAGACCAGCTGAACCTATGTGTGGCCAGAGACCAGCTGAACCTACATGTGGCCGGAGACCAGCTGTACCTACATGTGGCCAGAGACCAGCGGAACCTATGTGTGGCCAGAGACCAGCTGAACCTATGTGTGGCCAGAGACCAGCTGAACCTACATGTGGCCGGAGACCAGCTGAACCTACATGTGGCCAGAGACCAGCTGAACCTATGTGTGGCCGGAGGCCAGCTGTACCTATGTGTGGCTGATGAACAGCTGAACCTACATGTGGCCGGAGACCAGCTGAACCTATGTGTGGCCAGAGACCAGCTGAACCTATGTGTGGCTGATGAACAGCTGAACCTATGTGTGGCCCGGAGACCAGCTGAACCTATGTGTGGCCGATGACCAGCTGTACCTATGTGTGGCCGATGACCAGCTGAACCTACATGTGGCCGGAGACCAGCTGAACCTATGTGTGGCCGATGACCAGCTGAACCTATGTGTGACCGATGACCAGCTGAACCTACATGTGGCCGGAGACCAGCTGAATCTATGTGTGGCCGGAGACCAGCTGAACCTATGTGTGGCCAGAGACCAGCTGAACCTATGTGTGGCCAGAGACCAGCTGAACCTACATGTGGCCGGAGACCAGCTGAACCTACGTGTGGCCGGAGACCAGCTGAACCTACATGTGGCCGGAGACCAGCTGAACCTACGTGTGGCTGGTGACCAGCTGTACCTATGTGTGGCCAGAGACCAGCTGAACCTACATGTGGCCGGAGACCAGCTGAACCTACATGTGGCCGGAGACCAGCTGAACCTACATGTGGCCGGAGACCAGCTGAACCTACGTGTGGCTGGTGACCAGCTGTACCTATGTGTGGCCAGAGACCAGCTGAACCTACATGTGGCCGGAGACCAGCTGAACCTATGTGTGGCCGGAGACCAGCTGAACCTATGTGTGGCCAGAGACCAGCTGAACCTATGTGTGGCCAGAGACCAGCTGAACCTACATGTGGCCGGAGACCAGCTGAACCTACATGTGGCCGGAGACTAGCTGAACCTACGTGTGGCCCGGAGACCAGCTGTACCTATGTGTGACCAGAGACCAGCTGAACCTACATGTGGCCAGAGACCAGCTGAACCTACATGTGGCCAGAGACCAGCTGAACCTATGTGTGGCTGATGACCAGCTGAACCTATGTGTGGCCGGAGACCAGCTGAACCTATGTGTGGCCGGAGACCAGCTGAACCTACATGTGGCCAGAGACCAGCTGAACCTATGTGTGGCCAGAGACCAGCTGAACCTACATGTGGCCAGAGACCAGCTGAACCTACTTGTGGCCAGAGACCAGCTGAACCTACATGTGGCCAGAGACCAGCTGAACCTATGTGTGGCCAGAGACCAGCTGAACCTACATGTGGCCAGAGACCAGCTGAACCTACTTGTGGCCAGAGACCAGCTGAACCTACATGTGGCCAGAGACCAGCTGAACCTATGTGTGGCCAGAGACCAGCTGAACCTACATGTGGCCAGAGACCAGCTGAACCTACTTGTGGCCAGAGACCAGCTGAACCTACATGTGGCCAGAGACCAGCTGAACCTGAGTCATGCCCTTGACGACACTTATTTCTACAGTGCTTTCTGCATTGTATGACCTTTGGTTTCTCCATGCCAGTCATGAATTTTTTGATGGAAATGCCATCTAGGAACTTGTGGAGATATCTACATACCGGACTACTACTTCCAGGAAGTGCTATAGTTTTGCGTTAGGAATCTTCCACAGAACTCCTCCACCTTTCCATGGTGGTAAAAGGGTTAAAATGGCACAAGTTTTGTAGAAAAACACGTGCACCAAAAATTCTCCAAAGAGAACTATCTTTGCCGACAACATTAACTATCGGGGTCCCGAGCTTCTTGAATAGTGACAAACCTCCATGCCATATCCCTAGAGGTCTGGAGGTCAGATGACAAGGACCATGGATGATGTCACCAGAGCCGGAGAAGACCTGTAAACTCTATAAACCCATAAAAGGGGGTTTCCAGGATAAAATATTGACCACATATCCATAGAATAGGTCCTGGAGATCATATTGTTGGGGCCAGACAACTAGCACCCTCAGAAATCAGATGTTCCCAGAAACTGATGCGCAGAGAATGGAACAAGAAGCCAACAGCGCCGTTCTCTATGTAGTGGTCACACCAGGTTACTGCAGTGACTCGATTCAGCCACTACATAGAGATGGCGCCGTCTGCTTCATGATCCACTCTCTGTTTATGGCTGCTGAGAACAGAAGATCTGTGGAGGTGAAGGATCCCCAACTATCTGAGAGCAAAGAGTACTTGCATTTCAGCACTTTCCACACATTTTTTAATTTTTTGTGCCATAAGAGGGCTTGTATTTTACTGTTACAGTTGTAGTTTTTATTCATCTCATTCTAGGGTACATTACTTCAGTCTCTGGATCAATATAAATTGAGGGAAAGGACAATAAATATATGTCCATTACAATATTTTTAGCTTCAGAGCTTTACACACTAGCTCTTTCACTTTTCTTACGAAGTTTCGTTATGAGGGCTTGTTTTTTGTTGGATAAGTTTTATTTTCTTATTTTAGGTTTCAGTTGATTTGCCAATTTTTTTTACCATATTTTTAGTCATAGAAAGATCTATAGACAATGATAAAAATTTACATTTTATGTACCTTTAAAATCTGGGAGATGTGCAAATGAATTCCCGAGGCAAATGACAGCGTCGAATCCCTTCCCAGGGCGTAAGGAGGAGATTTCCTGCTCCAGTGATAGCCAGTTACCTTCCTCAATCACTGCAGAAGAGACAGACAGCGAGATGTCAATATATCCCCCCCCCACACAGTCATCATCATCACTCATAACATACACAGCTCCATCATCCATACATGTTCTCCCCCATGATCCATACATATATATATAGTGTCCTCCCCCATCATCCATACACAGAGCACCTTTCCTTCTACACTATTCATACATGTTCTTCTCTGTTGGTTATTGTGATATGACCTTCCTCTATATGGCCTGGGGGTCCATACATGTAGAGTTGTAGAGTGCGTCTTCGCTGATGGTGGTTTAGAGACCCCCTACTATGAGTGTGTCTAAAATATGGGGGCAGCCTCCCATCCCGGAGGGTTTACTATATACTTTGTACATTGAGATTTTCCTCTAGAAGCTTCTTCTGTCCCACTCTCTGTGATCAGAGTCCTCATAGCCTACCTCTATCCTCCATGACACTTCACCACTATCGTCCGCTCACCCCACTTGTCAAATGCGGGTTCCTTTCTTCTGTTCCAGCGAGTCTTCAGGGCGTATTTCAGCATCTTGTCACTAGCGTCCACGCTGACCACGGAGAATCCTTCCTCCACCAACATCTCTGAGTCAACCCTGAGGAACAGAGGAGGAACATGAGTGACAGAAAGAGACTGGAAGTACAATGAAAAGAGAGGGATTATACCAGGTAGAGTGCTCCTAGAGAGACGGATTATACCAGGTAGAGTGCTCCTATAGGGAATGATGATACCAGGTAGAGTGCTCCTAGAGAGAGGGATTATACCAGGTAGAGTGCTCCTAGAGAGAGGGATTATACCAGGTAGAGTGCTCCTAGAGAGAGGGATTATACCAGGTAGAGTGCTCCTATAGGGAATGATGATACCAGGTAGAGTGCTCCTAGAGAGTGTGATTATACCAGGTAGAGTGCTCCTAGAGAGAGGGATTAAACCAGGTGGAGTGCTCCTAGAGAGAGGGATTATACCAGGTAGAGTGCTCCTTGAGAGAGTGATTATACCAGGTAGAGTGCTCCTATAAAGAGAGGGATTATACCAGGAAGAGTGCTCCTAGAGAGAGGGATTATATCAGGTAGAGTGCTCCTATAGAGAGAGGGATTATACCAGGTAGAGTGCTCCTAGAGAGAAGGATTATACCTGGTAGAGTGCTCCTAGAGAGAGGGATGATACCAGGTAGAGCGCTCCTAGAGAGAGGAATTATACCAGGTAGAGTGCTCCTATAGAGAGAGGGATTATACCAGGTAGAGTGCTCCTAGAGAGAAGGATTATACCAGGTAGAGTGCTCCTAGAGAGAGGGATGATACCAGGTAGAGTGCTCCTAGAGAGAGGGATGATACCAGGTAGAGTGCTCCTAGAGAGTGTGATTATACCAGGTAGAGTACCCCTAGAGAGAGGGATGATACCAGGTAGAGTGCTCCTAGAGAGAGGGATTATACCAGGTAGAGTTCCCCTAGAGAGAGGGATGATACCAGGTAGAGTGCACCTAGAGAGTGTGATTATACCAAGTAGAGTGCTCCTAGAGAGGGGGATTATACCAGGTAGAGTGCTCCTAGAGAGAGGGATGATACCAGGTAGAGTGCTCCTAGAGAGAGGGATTATACCAGGTAGAGCGCTCCTAGAGAGAAGGATTATACCAGGTAGAGTGCTCCTAGAGAGAGGGATGATAACAGGTAGAGTGCTCCTACAGAGTGTGATTATACCAGGTAGAGTGCTCCTAGAGAGAGGGATTATACCAGGTAGAGCGCTCCTAGAGAGAAGGATTATACCAGTTAGAGTGCTCCTAGAGAGAGGGATTATACCAGGTAGAGCGCTCCTAGAGAGAAGGATTATACCAGGTAGAGTGCTCCTAGAGAGAGGGATTATACCAGGTAGAGTGCTCCTACAGAGTGTGATTATACCAGGTAGAGTGCTCCTAGAGAGAGGGATTATACCAGGTAGAGTGCTCCTAGAGAGAAGGATTAGACCAGGTAGAGTGCTCCTAGAGAGAGGGATTATACCAGGTAGAGTGCTCCTACAGAGTGTGATTATACCAGGTAGAGTGCTCCTAGAGAGAGGGATTATACCAGGTAGAGCGCTCCTAGAGAGAAGGATTATACCAGGTAGAGTGCTTCTAGAGAGAGGGATTATACCAGGTAGAGTGCTCCTAGATAGAGGGATTATACCAGGTAGAGTGCTCCTAGAGAGAGGGTTTATACCAGTTAGAGTGCTCCTAGAGAACGGGATGATACCAGGTAAAGTGCTCCTAGAGAGAAGGATTATACCAGGTAGAGTGCTCCTAGAGAGAAGGATTATACCAGGTAGAGTGTTCCTAGAGAGAGGGATGATACCAGGTAGAGTGCTCCCAGAGAGAGGGATTATACCAGGTAGAGTGCTCCTAGAGAGAGGGATGATACCAGGTAGAGTGTTCCTACAGAGTGTTATTATACCAGGTAGAGTGCTCCCAGAGAGAGGGATTATACCAGGTAGAGTGCTCCTAGAGAGAGGGATGATACCAGGTAGAGTGTTCCTACAGAGAGGGATGATACCAGGTAGAGTGCTCCTAGAGACTGTGATTATACCAGGTAAAGTGCTCCTAGAGAGAGGGATTATACCAGGTAGAGTGCTCCTAGAGAGAGGGATTATACCAGGTAGAGTGCTCCTAGAGAGAGGCATGATACCAGGTAGAGTGCTCCTAGAGAGAGGGGTGATACCAGGTAGAGTGCTCCTAGAGAGAGGCATGATACCAGGTAGAGTGTTCCTAGAGAGAGGGATGATACCAGGTAGAGTGCTCCTAGAGAGAGGGATTATACCAGGTAGAGTGCTCCTAGAGAGAGGGATTATACCAAGTAGAGTGCTCCTAGAGAGAGGGTTTATACCAGTTAGAGTGCTCCTAGAGAGAGGGATTATACCAGGTAGAGTGCTCCTAGATAGAGGGATTATAACAGGTAGAGTGCTCCTAGATAGAGGGATTATACCAGGTAGAGTGCTCCTAGAGAGAGGGTTTATACCAGTTAGAGTGCTCCTAGAGAACGGGATGATACCAGGTAAAGTGCTCCTAGAGAGAAGGATTATACCAGGTAGAGTGCTCCTAGAGAGAAGGATTATACCAGGTAGAGTGCTCCTAGAGAGAAGGATTATACCAGGTAGAGTGCTCCTAGAGAGAGGGATTATACAAGGTAAAGTGCTCCTAGAGAGAGGGATGATACCAGGTAGAGTGCTCCTAGAGAGTGTGATTATACCAGGTAAAGTGCTCCTAGAGAGAGGGATTATACCAGGTAGAGTGCTCCTAGAGAGAGGGATTATACCAGGTAGAGTGCTCCTAGAGAGAGGCATGATACCAGGTAGAGTGCTCCTAGAGAGAGGGGTGATACCAGGTAGAGTGCTCCTAGAGATAGGGATTATACCAGGTAGAGTGCTCCTAGAGAGAGGGATTATACCAGGTAGAGTGCTCCTAGAGAGAGGGATTATACCAGGTAGAGTGCTCCTAGAGAGAGGGTTGATACCAGGTAGAGTGCTCCTAGAGAGAGGGATTATACCAGGTAGAGTGCTCCTAGAGAGAGGGATTATACCAGGTTTAGTGCTCCTAGAGAGAGGGTTTATACCAGTTAGAGTGCTCCTAGAGAGAGGGATTATACCAGGTAGAGTGCTCCTAGATAGAGGGATTATAACAGGTAGAGTGCTCCTAGATAGAGGGATTATACCAGTTAGAGTGCTCCTAGAGAACGGGATGATACCAGGTAAAGTGCTCCTAGAGAGAAGGATTATACCAGGTAGAGTGCTCCTAGAGAGAAGGATTATACCTGGTAGAGTGCTCCTGGAGAGAGGGATGATACCAGGTAGAGTGCTCCTAGAGAGAGGAATTATACCAGGTAGAGTGCTCCTATAGAGAGAGGGATTATACCAGGTAGAGTGCTCCTAGAGAGAAGGATTATACCAGGTAGAGTGCTCCTAGAGAGAGGGATGATACCAGGTAGAGTGCTCCTAGAGAGAGGGATGATACCAGGTAGAGTGCTCCTAGAGAGTGTGATTATACCAGGTAGAGTACCCCTAGAGAGAGGGATGATACCAGGTAGAGTGCTCCTAGAGAGAGGGATTATACCAGGTAGAGTTCCCCTAGAGAGAGGGATGATACCAGGTAGAGTGCACCTAGAGAGTGTGATTATACCAAGTAGAGTGCTCCTAGAGAGGGGGATTATACCAGGTAGAGTGCTCCTAGAGAGAGGGATGATACCAGGTAGAGTGCTCCTAGAGAGAGGGATTATACCAGGTAGAGCGCTCCTAGAGAGAAGGATTATACCAGGTAGAGTGCTCCTAGAGAGAGGGATGATAACAGGTAGAGTGCTCCTACAGAGTGTGATTATACCAGGTAGAGTGCTCCTAGAGAGAGGGATTATACCAGGTAGAGCGCTCCTAGAGAGAGGGATTATACCAGGTAGAGTGCTCCTACAGAGTGTGATTATACCAGGTAGAGTGCTCTTAGAGAGAGGGATTATACCAGGTAGAGTGCTCCTAGAGAGAAGGATTAGACCAGGTAGAGTGCTCCTAGAGAGAGGGATTATACCAGGTAGAGTGCTCCTACAGAGTGTGATTATACCAGGTAGAGTGCTCCTAGAGAGAGGGATTATACCAGGTAGAGCGCTCCTAGAGAGAAGGATTATACCAGGTAGAGTGCTTCTAGAGAGAGGGATTATACCAGGTAGAGTGCTCCTACAGAGTGTGATTATACCAGGTAGAGTGCTCCTAGAGAGAGGGATTATACCAGGTAGAGCGCTCCTAGAGAGAAGGATTATACCAGGTAGAGTGCTCCTAGAGAGAGGGATTATACCAGGTAGAGTGCTCCTAGAGAGAGGGATTATACCAGGTAGAGTGTTCCTAGAGAGAGGGATGATACCAGGTAGAGTCCTCCCAGAGAGAGGGATTATACCAGGTAGAGTGCTCCTAGAGAGAGGGATGATACCAGGTAGAGTGTTCCTACAGAGTGTTATTATACCAGGTAGAGTGCTCCCAGAGAGAGGGATTATACCAGGTAGAGTGCTCCTAGAGAGAGGGATGATACCAGGTAGAGTGTTCCTACAGAGAGGGATGATACCAGGTAGAGTGCTCCTAGAGAGTGTGATTATACCAGGTAAAGTGCTCCTAGAGAGAGGGATTATACCAGGTAGAGTGCTCCTAGAGAGAGGGATTATACCAGGTAGAGTGCTCCTAGAGAGAGGCATGATACCAGGTAGAGTGCTCCTAGAGAGAGGGGTGATACCAGGTAGAGTGCTCCTAGAGAGAGGCATGATACCAGGTAGAGTGTTCCTAGAGAGAGGGATGATACCAGGTAGAGTGCTCCTAGAGAGAGGGATTATACCAGGTAGAGTGCTCCTAGAGAGAGGGATTATACCAGGTAGAGTGCTCCTAGAGAGAGGGTTTATACCAGTTAGAGTGCTCCTAGAGAGAGGGATTATACCAGGTAGAGTGCTCCTAGATAGAGGGATTATAACAGGTAGAGTGCTCCTAGATAGAGGGATTATACCAGGTAGAGTGCTCCTAGAGAGAGGGTTTATACCAGTTAGAGTGCTCCTAGAGAACGGGATGATACCAGGTAAAGTGCTCCTAGAGAGAAGGATTATACCAGGTAGAGTGCTCCTAGAGAGAAGGATTATACCAGGTAGAGTGCTCCTAGAGAGAAGGATTATACCAGGTAGAGTGCTCCTAGAGAGAGGGATTATACAAGGTAAAGTGCTCCTAGAGAGAGGGATGATACCAGGTAGAGTGCTCCTAGAGAGTGTGATTATACCAGGTAAAGTGCTCCTAGAGAGAGGGATTATACCAGGTAGAGTGCTCCTAGAGAGAGGGATTATACCAGGTAGAGTGCTCCTAGAGAGAGGCATGATACCAGGTAGAGTGCTCCTAGAGAGAGGGGTGATACCAGGTAGAGTGCTCCTAGAGATAGGGATTATACCAGATAGAGTGCTCCTAGAGAGAGGGATTATACCAGGTAGAGTGCTCCTAGAGAGAGGGATTATACCAGGTAGAGTGCTCCTAGAGAGAGGGTTGATACCAGGTAGAGTGCTCCTAGAGAGAGGGATTATACCAGGTAGAGTGCTCCTAGAGAGAGGGATTATACCAGGTAGAGTGCTCCTAGAGAGAGGGTTTATACCAGTTAGAGTGCTCCTAGAGAGAGGGATTATACCAGGTAGAGTGCTCCTAGATAGAGGGATTATAACAGGTAGAGTGCTCCTAGATAGAGGGATTATACCAGTTAGAGTGCTCCTAGAGAACGGGATGATACCAGGTAAAGTGCTCCTAGAGAGAAGGATTATACCAGGTAGAGTGCTCCTAGAGAGAAGGATTATACCAGGTAGAGTGCTCCTAGAGAGAAGGATTATACCAGGTAGAGTGCTCCTAGAGAGAAGGATTATACCAGGTAGAGTGCTCCTAGAGAGAGGGATTATACAAGGTAAAGTGCTCCTAGAGAGAGGGATGATACCAGGTAGAGTGCTCCTAGAGAGTGTGATTATACCAGGTAAAGTGCTCCTAGAGAGAGGGATTATACCAGGTAGAGTGCTCCTAGAGAGAGGGATTATACCAGGTAGAGTGCTCCTAGAGAGAGGCATGATACCAGGTAGAGTGCTCCTAGAGAGAGGGGTGATACCAGGTAGAGTGCTCCTAGAGATAGGGATTATACCAGGTAGAGTGCTCCTAGAGAGAGGGATTATACCAGGTAGAGTGCTCCTAGAGAGAGGGATTATACCAGGTAGAGTGCTCCTAGAGAGAGGGTTTATACCAGTTAGAGTGCTCCTAGATAGAGGGATTATAACAGGTAGAGTGCTCCTAGATAGAGGGATTATACCAGGTAGAGTGCTCCTAGAGAGAGGGTTTATACCAGTTAGAGTGCTCCTAGAGAGAGGGATGATACCAGGTAGAGTGCTCCTAGAGAGAGGGATTATACCAGGTAGAGTGCTCCCAGAGAGAGGGTTTATACCAGTTAGAGTGCTCCTAGAGAACGGGATGATACCAGGTAAAGTGCTCCTAGAGAGAAGGATTATACCAGGTAGAGTGCTCCTAGAGAGAAGGATTATACCAGGTAAAGTGCTCCTAGAGAGAAGGATTATACCAGGTAGAGTGCTCCTAGAGAGAGGGATTATACAAGGTAAAGTGCTCCTAGAGAGAGGGATGATACCAGGTAGAGTGCTCCTAGAGAGTGTGATTATACCAGGTAAAGTGCTCCAAGAGAGAGGGATTATACCAGGTAGAGTGCTCCAAGAGAGAGGGATTATACCAGGTAGAGTGCTCCAAGAGAGAGGCATGATACCAGGTAGAGTGCTCCTAGAGAGAGGGGTGATACCAGGTAGAGTGCTCCTAGAGATAGGGATTATACCAGGTAGAGTGCTCCTAGAGAGAGGGATTATACCAGGTAGAGTGCTCCTAGAGAGAGGGATTATACCAGGTAGAGTGCTCCTAGAGAGAGGGATTATACCAGGTAGAGTGCTCCTAGAGAGAGGGTTTATACCAGTTAGAGTGCTCCTAGATAGAGGGATTATAACAGGTAGAGTGCTCCTAGATAGAGGGATTATACCAGGTAGAGTGCTCCTAGAGAGAGGGTTTATACCAGTTAGAGTGCTCCTAGAGAGAGGGATGATACCAGGTAGAGTGCTCCTAGAGAGAGGGATTATACCAGGTAGAGTGCTCCCAGAGAGAGGGATTATACCAGGTAGAGTGCTCCTAGAGAGAGGGGTGATACCAGGTAGAGTGTTCCTACAGAGTGTGATTATACCAGGTAGAGTGCTCCCAGAGAGAGGGATTATACCAGGTAGAGTGCTCCTAGAGAGAGGGATGATACCAGGTAGAGTGTTCCTACAGAGTGTGATTATACCAGGTAGAGTGCTCCCAGAGAGAGGGATTATACCAGGTAGAGTGCTCCTAGAGAGAGGCATGATACCAGGTAGAGTGCTCCTAGAGAGAGGGATGATACCAGGTAGAGTGCTCCTAGAGAGAGGCACTAAACCAGGTAGAGTGCTCCTTGAGAGAGGGATTATACCAGGTAGAGCGCTCCTAGAGAGAGGGACTATACCAGGTAGAGTGCTCCTAGAGAGAGGGATGATACCAGGTAGATTGCTCCTAGAGAGAGGGATGATACCAGGTAGAGTGCTCCAAGAGAGAGGGATTATACCAGGTAGAGTGCTCCTAGAGAGCGGGACTATACCAGGTAGAGTGCGATTATACCAGGTAGAGTGCTCCTAGAGAGAAGGATTATACCAGGTAAAGTGCTCCTAGAGAGAGGGATTATACCAGGTAGAGTGCTCCTAGAGAGAGGCATGATACCAGGTAGAGTGCTCCTAGAGAGAGGGGTGATACCAGGTAGAGTGCTCCTAGAGAGAGGCATGATACCAGGTAGAGTGTTCCTAGAGAGAGGGATGATACCAGGTAGAGTGCTCCTAGAGAGAGGGATTATACCAGTTAGAGTGCTCCTAGAGAGAGGGATTATACCAGGTAGAGTGCTCCTAGAGAGAGGGTTTATACCAGTTAGAGTGCTCCTAGAGAGAGGGATTATACCAGGTAGAGTGCTCCTAGATAGAGGGATTATAACAGGTAGAGTGCTCCTAGATAGAGGGATTATACCAGGTAGAGTGCTCCTAGAGAGAGGGTTTATACCAGTTAGAGTGCTCCTAGAGAAAGGGATGATACCAGGTAAAGTGCTCCTAGAGAGAAGGATTATACCAGGTAGAGTGCTCCTAGAGAGAAGGATTATACCAGGTAGAGTGCTCCTAGAGAGAAGGATTATACCAGGTAGAGTGCTCCTAGAGAGAGGGATTATACCAGGTAAAGTGCTCCTAGAGAGAGGGATGATACCAGGTAGAGTGCTCCTAGAGAGTGTGATTATACCAGGTAAAGTGCTCCTAGAGAGAGGGATTATACCAGGTAGAGTGCTCCTAGAGAGAGGGATTATACCAGGTAGAGTGCTCCTAGAGAGAGGCATGATACCAGGTAGAGTGCTCCTAGAGAGAGGGGTGATACCAGGTAGAGTGCTCCTAGAGAGAGGGATTATACCAGGTAGAGTGCTCCTAGAGAGAGGGATTATACCAGGTAGAGTGCTCCTAGAGAGAGGAATTATACCAGGTAGAGTGCTCCTAGAGAGAGGGTTTATACCAGTTAGAGTGCTCCTAGATAGAGGGATTATAACAGGTAGAGTGCTCCTAGATAGAGGGATTATACCAGGTAGAGTGCTCCTAGAGAGAGGGTTTATACCAGTTAGAGTGCTCCTAGAGAGAGGGATGATACCAGGTAGAGTGCTCCTAGAGAGAGGGATTATACCAGGTTGAGTGCTCCCAGAGAGAGGGATTATACCAGGTAGAGTGCTCCTAGAGAGAGGGATGATACCATGTAGAGTGTTCCTACAGAGTGTGATTATACCAGGTAGAGTGCTCCCAGAGAGAGGGATTATACCAGGTAGAGTGCTCCTAGAGAGAGGGATGATACCAGGTAGAGTGTTCCTACAGAGTGTGATTATACCAGGTAGAGTGCTCCCAGAGAGAGGGATTATACCAGGTAGAGTGCTCCTAGAGAGAGGCATGATACCAGGTAGAGTGCTCCTAGAGAGAGGGATGATACCAGGTAGAGTGCTCCTAGAGAGAGGCACTAAACCAGGTAGAGTGCTCCTTGAGAGAGGGATTATACCAGGTAGAGCGCTCCTAGAGAGAGGGACTATACCAGGTAGAGTGCTCCTAGAGAGAGGGATGATACCAGGTAGATTGCTCCTAGATAGAGGGATGATACCAGGTAGAGTGCTCCAAGAGAGAGGGATTATACCAGGTAGAGTGCTCCTAGAGAGCGGGACTATACCAGGTAGAGTGCTCCTAGAGAGAGGGATGATACCAGGTAGAGCGCTCCTAGAGTGAGGGATTATACCAGGTAGATTGCTCCTAGAGAGAGGGATGATACCAGGTAGATTGCTCCTAGAGAGAGGGATGATACCAGGTAGAGTGCTCCAAGAGAGAGGGATTATACCAGGTAGAGTGCTCCTAGAGAGCGGGACTATACCAGGTAGAGTGCTCCTAGAGAGAGGGATGATACCAGGTAGAGCGCTCCTAGAGTGAGGGATTATACCAGGTAGATTGCTCCTAGAGAGAGGGATGATACCAGGTAGAGTGCTCCTACAGAGTGTGATTATACCAGGTAGAGTGCTCCTAGAGAGAAGGATTATACCAGGTAAAGTGCTCCTAGAGAGAGGGATTATACCAGGTAGAGTGCTCCTAGAGAGAGGGATTATACCAGGTAGAGTGCTCCTAGAGAGAGGCATGATACCAGGTAGAGTGCTCCTAGAGAGAGGGGTGATACCAGGTAGAGTGCTCCTAGAGAGAGGCATGATACCAGGTAGAGTGTTCCTAGAGAGAGGGATGATACCAGGTAGAGTGCTCCTAGAGAGAGGGATTATACCAGTTAGAGTGCTCCTAGAGAGAGGGATTATACCAGGTAGAGTGCTCCTAGAGAGAGGGTTTATACCAGTTAGAGTGCTCCAAGAGAGAGGGATTATACCAGGTAGAGTGCTCCTAGATAGAGGGATTATAACAGGTAGAGTGCTCCTAGATAGAGGGATTATACCAGGTAGAGTGCTCCTAGAGAGAGGGTTTATACCAGTTAGAGTGCTCCTAGAGAAAGGTATGATACCAGGTAAAGTGCTCCTAGAGAGAAGGATTATACCAGGTAGAGTGCTCCTAGAGAGAAGGATTATACCAGGTAGAGTGCTCCTAGAGAGAAGGATTATACCAGGTAGAGTGCTCCTAGAGAGAGGGATTATACCAGGTAAAGTGCTCCTAGAGAGAGGGATGATACCAGGTAGAGTGCTCCTAGAGAGTGTGATTATACCAGGTAAAGTGCTCCTAGAGAGAGGGATTATACCAGGTAGAGTGCTCCTAGAGAGAGGGATTATACCAGGTAGAGTGCTCCTAGAGAGAGCCATGATACCAGGTAGAGTGCTCCTACAGAGTGTGATTATACCAGGTAGAGTGCTCCTAGAGAGAAGGATTATATCAGGTAGAGTGCTCCTAGAGAGAGGGATTATACCAGGTAGAGTGCTCCTACAGAGTGTGATTATACCATGTAGAGTGCTCCTAGAGAGAGGGATTATACCAGGTAGAGTGCTCCTAGAGAGAGGGATTATACCAGGTAGAGTGCTCCTACAGAGTGTGATTATACCAGGTAGAGTGTTCCTAGAGAGAGGGATGATACCAGGTAGAGTGCTCCTAGAGAGAGGGATTATACCAGGTAGAGTGCTCCTAGAGAGAGGGATGATACCAGGTAGAGTGCTCCTAGAGAGAGGGATTATACCAGGTTATCCTAGAGATTGATGATAGAGCAGTGCATCAGTTTATAGCACAGGATGTTAGAGCTGTGTATTATGTATAGTACAGGATGATAGAGCGACGAGTTAGTTATAGTGTAGGATGATGGAGCTGTGCATTAGTTATAGTACAGGATGATAGAGCGATGTGTTAGTTATAGTGGAGGATGATAGAGCAGTGTATTAGTTATAGCACAGGATGATAGAGCTGTGCACTAGTTATAGTTCAGGATGATAGAGCAGTGTGCTTGTTATAGTGCAGGATGATAAAGCAGTGTTAGCTATAGTGCAGGATGATAGAGCCGTGCTAAAGTTATAGTGCAGGATGATAGAGCAGTGTGTTAGTTATAGTGCAGGATGATAGAGCTGTGTAATAGTTATAGTGCAGGATGATAGATCTGTGTATTAGTTATACTGCAGGATGATAGAGCTGTGTATAGATGACCGGGCACTCTAGTGTATCTAGTGATAAATCTGTCTTGTGATTGGGCTGATGATAGCTTTTGTAAAGTTTCGGGTGTGATTGTGATGACCCCCCCCTCCCCGTGTCTTCCTGTTCTGGGCCCGTGACATGTTCTCACCGTGCTCACCCAGTGCCGCAGGCGACGTCCAGCACGCTCCGGCAGCCATGTCTGTGCAGCAGGGACAGGATCCAGGTGCGGTACTCGTCTGTGCGGCTCCGCTTATCTCCGATGTAGTAATGCCAGACTCGAGCGGCTCGTCCATCCGCGTACTGATCCGGGAGACCTTCAGCCGCCACTCCCAGGGAGCGAGTCCGGTATACGCTGTCCACCATGGCACTTACCTGAGACGCAAGCCACACGTTATTCCTGAGGGATGGTACAGTCACCGTTACCCAGCATGTGTCTGCCCGGAGTGTGCGGAGTCAGCACTGACTGATTACACGCTCCACACAACAAGCGCCAGAGCCAATCCCTGCTCAGACGTGTCCGACACCCCCAGTCATATCACTGGCAGAGCCCAAACATACAGCTGCACCTCTTCCCAGAACGTACACAGGGTCACACCTTCTACACCACCAATCACAGGGGATGCTGATAGGGGTGGAAGCCACCAGTCACACCCCCCAGACATGTCCCCGGCACCCCTCAGCCCAGCACAAGGCGCTGTTTGCTTTACTCCTGATGAAAGTCGTGTTTGATCCTGAGTTCAGTGATTGTTCTGCACTGGGAACCTGATGGAGGATGACAGGCAGAAGCTCCGACGGGGGAAATCCAGGACACGTTCAGAACGAAAAACATCAATGTCATCCATATTCCCTGAACACAACCCTGAGACCCATCATCGTGGTCATCTACAACGCTAGGAGTCCTTGACTTCCCACCGGAATATGTGTAGAGACCAGGACTTCAGACATGGCTAAGACCCTGTACAGTGGACCTTCCCCCACCTCCTACACTTTAATGAACAATGTCCTCCTGATCTTCTTCTCCAGCCCCCACCGTCCCTGAGCAATCATTTCTGTGCAGGGACCTTCCCCCCACCACGTCCTGCTAGGAGTCCCTACTTCTATATATAACTACTGCCTCATAATAAAAACTAACAGTATGGGATAGAAGTCCCACTAGAAGATACCTTCAACTTTCATACCTCATGTTAGAGTCTTGAGGGAGCCTTTAGTCCAGAAAATAATATCATCATGGACCGAAGACAATCATGTATAAGTGGCCTAACTTGGCTTGATTTGATCCAAGGAACATTTGTCTCTTATCCTAAATCTCCATTCGGTTTAATTAGAGGAACATCCTCTTGGAGATATGGCCAACATTCTGTGCAAGCAACAACCAAATCCATATAAAACTAAGACTTAAATACTATTATATCAAGGTAGCCCTAAAAAAAGCAGATGATCCCATCACAGCCAACATCTACTCCCTGTGCAGCCCCAATGAGAGCCATGACCACTATACAAAGTGTGGTGAGATATGGTCACCTGCTCTATGGACTTTAGAAAAAGGTCTTTGCCTCAGTGTAGCCCCGTGGTGACCCATCCCTGAAGGTGAAAGGGAAAGACTATGATGCCATCGAGAACTCCCACAACCAAAACATGTCCTGTCCGATATCGAGATCGACAGAGTTGCAACTTTTGTCAGAAACCTTTGAACATCTCCATAAATGGACCGCTCAAAATCTGGTGAAATTCTCCAGCAGGTGGGCTCTACCCATCAACTTCATCAACAAGGAAGCCAAAATCTACAAAGCTTCCTATGGCCTACAAACAGAGAAGCTCAAGAGAGAAGACTGTACCACCAGTTCCATGAGGAAGATGAGGCTCCGACACTAAATACTCACCAGTGAGGGATGATCTCCAGAGGAAAACACTGTGGGCATGTCAATGACTGAGACGAGCAAAGACTTTTATAGCCACGGGTTGGGTCCCTATCCCATGTTTCACAATTGTTTTGGCAACATTCATTTGCATTTGGCTTTGCCAATAAAGCTTAAAATTAAGAGAGAAAAACAAAGACCCGACAACTCTCATCTCCTGTACAACCATAATGATCAGGTTCAGACCTTATATACAGAGGATGTCACATCCGACTTATTTAAAACAATTAAAAAAAAAAAAAAGTATAACGGACCAGTACACATCTCCCCTCATCTCTGAAGATCCAGTGCTCGCTCTCCGATGGTCGGTCTGTTTACAACTGGTCAACATGTGACCACTGCAGTCAATCCATGGCCGCAACGGTCACTTGCCTCCTACTGGGATCATTGAGCCACCGTGACATGACCTCTGCCACCATTAATCTGCTCTCCAATAGGACCATGAGAGAGATGGTGTCAGGCACCAGGGGCAGTGGACCCACTGGACCACCGCGGACAATGACACAAGCCGATACCTGGGAACGGAGTCTAAGTGGCACCCGGTTTTCACCAGAGCCCGCCGCAAATCGGGTTGGACTTGCTCTGGCTTGTTACCACCAAGTTATTCCACAAGTGCAACTTTGTCCGCGGTGGTTGCCAGCACGGGGAACAGAAACGGAAGGCAGATTCGTGGTCAAGGACAGGCAGGAGGTCAAGACAGGTGGCAAAGGTTCAGGGTCAGAGGCAGAGCAGAAGGTCAGGGCTAACGGGAGAGGAGCGTAAACGGGAACAGGTCCGGGGTCACAATGGGAAATCACACTAATTGCAAACAAGCTTTTTCTAAGGCTGGGAGGCACAAAGATCGGGCAGGGTGTGCGGGGAGAGGCTGGGTTAAATAGAATTCTGGGTAAGGCCAGCCCCAATTAACAGCGTGCTGGGCCTTTAAACATTGTGAAGCCGGTGCGCGCACACACCCTAGGGCACAGGGATGCGCTCGCGGCCGAGGACCCGGAAGCAGGAGCCAGGACGGGTAAGTCGTTGTGGAGCGGGGGCACACGTAAGGGCACAGGTGAGCCCGCGACCAGAAACATGGGTCATGGGACCACCCATGACAGATGGTACTGGATCACAAGGGGAGGGTGAGTACTGAGTTTGGTAAGTAGCAAGTACTGAGTAACTTATACAATATTCACATCCAACCTCCAGAGGTTCCTTACCATAAATACATAGCAGAGCTCAGCTCTCTAAGAAAACCTTTCAAAATCAGATCTACTCCTCAACTAACATCCAAACATCCACTCACAACACATCTGACCCAACCCGTCTCCCGTAGATCCTTTATAATCAAGTCTTTCCTGGCAAAATTCCATAGACTTGATTACTATTAGGATTTAACCTTAGTTACAACTCAAAATACTATTTTTAGTTTTAACCATAACCGACGCCCATAACTGCATTCCAACCAGATGTTATCTTAGATTGATGTGGTTCTGACTTTACAATACCATGACCCGATGCCATAGACCAGGACAGTCATGCCCCAGCCCATCAGACCTTGGTATAATATAGTCAGGTCTAGCCATAACTTAACTCCATTATTATCATGCTGAGTTCTAGTTCAAGTTTGATGGGTCCAGAATCAGTCTGGCCCACCAGAACACCAGATAATCCTCCAGTAGGCCCCGGTTCAAACCCAAACTGTATCTCAGAGATACAAAAGACTTAATGCAGAGGCCTGTAGGCTTCCTTTCCTAGGGGATTGTTTTCTCACAAGTCCAACTTCTTTCTACGTGGTTTGGCACATGTCCAACTCTGGATGTCTCTACTACAATTTAGTCTAAATTCCTATAGATTTCTGACAATCAGAATAAACCTTCCCCAATTCTTTTTCGTCAAACTGTTTACTAGAGAACAAATCCCGGGTGATGACGCGAATGACCGGCAGAGCTCAGCACGTACATAACAAGCCCAGAGGAACATTACTCGTAACGCAAGAGTAGGAACATTAGAAATCACAATGGTCAACCAGCCAATGGAAAGTGGAGGACCTGGGAAGCCATCGGTGGTGGTATGGACGTCCCGCATGTACTTGTGACACGAGAGAGGAGAGTTGTTTCGCCGTCCAGACAGGTCACGTATTGTAAGACTTCTCCTATGGATGAGGTGGATCTCCACACTGTGCTCCTCATAACTATCATAGGAATCCAGACACAACAATGATTAACAAATAAAGCGGCCGCATGGAAATATGCAAACACGGCGTGTCTCCACCCGAGGCCAGCACAAGCAAAAACATGTTGACCTGTCCAGAGGTCTCTGTCAAGGTCCAATCGTTGAACGTTGTTGTGTTCTCCTCATGCAAATAGAAACTGAACTTTTGCACATTTGGATTCTATGGCACTTCTCTATTCCGTGTCTTGGTAGATCAGGATTTTTAGGACTTGGGAAAGGTGCATCCTCAAACCAAACATGGTCCCTGAGATGCTGCTCACAACTACTACTGAGGTGGGTGTACCATCGATGGAAGGATAGATCAGGACACTGGTAACACAGACTGGAAGGTGGACACGGGAGAAGGTCTAGGACATTGTCTAGAACATAGGGAAGGGTTGTCGTCAGATCGTAGGTTCATCCGATTCCTCCATCATACAGATATACGATCGGCTCGGCCAGAATGACACGTGTAGTGAGTGGAGAACTTCTCCAGCCTTGTCTCCTAACGAAAGGAGTGAAGATCTTCATTCCAACTCGTCCTCCCTTTACCCAAACACATAAGACGGTCGACCAAACCCTCCATACAGGTGATTTTTATCTGATGTGTATTGGGGGTTTAAGATATCACATTCCCTCTAAAAACATGTCCTTCCCCCTTCACGGCAGCCCCCTAGGGTGATTGTCTAAAGATTTATAGGAGTTTTCCAAAAACGTTGGGGCCCAAGGTAGGGGTATCAAGCCAGCGGTTCCGGCATGGGGGTGGGCTTCAGGTGGCCATCACGCTCACCTAGGCTGCACATATCAGCAGTCATTGCTCATTGGGACCACTGAATGGCCGCAGCGTCCGTGCGACCGCTGATGATGACCTGGAGCTCAGGCCGGTGCTGGAATCAGAAGCCAGAGATGGGGACTTATCTCTTTGTTACACCTTCCCCCAGGGGTTTTCCATTGATACCCTGGAGATAAAGATGGGCCCATTCACCTATGAACCTAAGGAATAACGACCTATGGTGGGGACCACTAGTGATGGCCTATGGAAGCTCATTGCTAATATCTGGGCCTTTGTATAGACATGACAGTACAGACCTGTATCTCACTGCACATTGGGAGGAGCCTCTATCTTCTTCCAGGTAAATATGGCCGCCGCGTCCTGTCTCCACCAACTGCCGCTCACACACCCAACAGTTGGCCAAGTAGGGAGCCTGGCCCCTAGACAGAGACAAGACTAGTCTACTCCTAGAGGCCGGGCCGCCATGGTACAGGAAGGGAATGTGGGACGCAGCTCCTAAATAATCTACAAGTAGGTCCTTCTATCCAGAAATAACATTCACTGTTGACATCAATGATTGTATTATCCCTGTACTGTGACATCACTGTGTGTATTATCCCTGTACTGTGACATCACTGTGTGTATTATCCCTGTACTGTGACATCACTGTGTGTATTATCCCTGTACTGTGACATCACTGAGTGTATTATCTCTGTACTGTGACATCACTGTGTGTATTATCTCTGTACTGTGACATCACTGTGTGTATTATCTCTGTACTGTGACATCACTGTGTGTATTATCCTGTACTGTGACATCACTGTGTGTATTATCTCTGTACTGTGACATCACTGTGTGTATTATCCTGTACTGTGACATCACTGTGTGTATTATCTCTGTACTGTGACATCACTGTGAGTATTATCCCTGTGCTGTGACATCACTATGTGTATTATCCCTGTACTGTGACATCACTGTGTGTATTATCTCTGTACTGTGACATCACTGTGTGTATTATCTCTGTACTATGACATCACTGTGTGTACTATCCCTGTACTGTGACATTGCTGTGTGTATTACCCCTGTACTGTGACATCACTGTGTGTATTATCTCTGTACTGTGACATCACTGTGTATTATCTCTGTACTATGACATCACTGTGTGTACTATCCCTGTACTGTGACATCGCTGTGTGTATTATCCCTGTACTGTGACATCACTGTGTGTATTATCCCTGTACTGTGACATCACTGTGTGTATTATCTCTGTACTGTGACATCACTGTGTGTATTATCCCTGTACTGTGACATCACTGTGTGTATTATCCCTGTACTGTGATATCACTGTGTGTATTATCCCTGTACTGTGACATCACTGTGTGTATTATCCCTGTACTGTGACATCACTGTGTGTATTATCCCTGTACTGTGACATCACTGTGTGTATTATCCCTGTACTGTGACATCACTGTGTGTATTATCCCTGTACTGTGACATCACTGTGTGTATTATCCCTGTACTGTGACATCACTGAGTGTATTATCTCTGTACTGTGACATCACTGTGTGTATTATCTCTGTACTGTGACATCACTGTGTGTATTATCTCTGTACTGTGACATCACTGTGTGTATTATCCTGTACTGTGACATCACTGTGTGTATTATCTCTGTACTGTGACATCACTGTGTGTATTATCCTGTACTGTGACATCACTGTGTGTATTATCTCTGTACTGTGACATCACTGTGTGTATTATCCCTGTGCTGTGACATCACTATGTGTATTATCCCTGTACTGTGACATCACTGTGTGTATTATCTCTGTACTGTGACATCACTGTGTGTATTATCTCTGTACTATGACATCACTGTGTGTACTATCCCTGTACTGTGACATTGCTGTGTGTATTACCCCTGTACTGTGACATCACTGTGTGTATTATCTCTGTACTGTGACATCACTGTGTATTATCTCTGTACTATGACATCACTGTGTGTACTATCCCTGTACTGTGACATCGCTGTGTGTATTATCCCTGTACTGTGACATCACTGTGTGTATTATCCCTGTACTGTGACATCACTGTGTGTATTATCTCTGTACTGTGACATCACTGTGTGTATTATCCCTGTACTGTGACATCACTGTGTGTATTATCCTGTACTGTGACATCACTGTGTGTATTATCTCTGTACTGTGACATCACTGTGTGTATTATCCCTGTACTGTGACATCGCTGTGTATATTATCCTGTACTGTGACATCACTGTGTGTATTATCCCTGTACTGTGACATCACTGTGTGTATTATCCCTGTACTGTGACATCACTGTGTGTATTACCCCTGTACTGTGACATCGCTGTGTGTATTATCCCTGTACTGTGACATCGCTGTGTGTATTATCTCTGTACTGTGACATCACTGTGTGTATTATCTCTGTACTGTGACATCACTGTGTGTATTATCTCTGTACTGTGACATCACTGTGTGTAGTATCCCTGTACTGTGACATCACTGTGTGTATTATCTCTGTACTGTGACATCACTGTGTGTATTATCCCTGTACTGTGACATCGCTGTGTGTATTATCCGTGTACTGTGACATCACTGTGTGTATTATCCCTGTACTGTGACATCACTATGTGTATTATCTCTGTACTGTGACATCACTGTGTGTATTATCTCTGTACTGTGACATCGCTGTGTGTATTATCTCTGTACTGTGACATCACTGTGTGTATTATCCCTGCACTGTGACATCACTGTGTGTATTATCTCTGTACTGTGACATCACTGTGTGTATTATCCCTGTACTGTGACATCACTATGTGTATTATCCCTGTACTGTGACATCACTGTGTGTATTATCCCTGTACTGTGACATCACTGTGTGTATTATCCCTGCACTGTGACATCACTTTGTGTATTATCTCTGTACTATGACATCACTGTGTGTACTATCCCTGTACTGTGACATCACTGTGTGTATTATCTCTGTACTGTGACATCACTGTGTGTAGTATCCCTGTACTGTGACATCACTGTGTGTATTATCTCTGTACTGTGACATCACTGTGTGTAGTATCCCTGTACTGTGACATCGCTGTGTGTATTATCCCTGTACTGTGACATCACTGTGTGAATTATCTCTGTACTGTGACATCACTGTGTGTATTATCTCTGTACTGTGACATCGCTGTGTGTATTATCCGTGTACTGTGACATCACTGTGTGTATTATCTCTGTACTGTGACATCACTGTGTGTATAATCCCTGTACTGTGACATCACTGTGTGTATTATCCCTGTACTGTGACATCACTGTGTGTATTATCCCTGTACTGTGACATCACTGTGTGTATTATCCCTGTACTGTGACATCACTGTGTGTATTATCCCTGTACTGTGACATCACTGTGTGTATTATCCCTGTCCTGTGATATCACTGTGTGTATTATCCCTGTACTGTGACATCACTGTGTGTATTATCCCTGTACTGTGACATAACTGTGTATATTATCCTGTACTGTAACATCACTGTGTGTATTATCTCTGTACTGTGACATCACTGTGTGTATTATCCCTGTACTGTGACATCGCTGTGTGTATTATCCCTGTACTGTGACATCACTGTGTGTATTATCCCTGTACTGTGACATCGCTGTGTGTATTATCCCTGTACTGTGACATCACTGTGTGTATTATCCCTGTCCTGTGATATCACTGTGTGTATTATCCCTGTACTGTGACATCACTGTGTGTATTATCCCTGTACTGTGACATCACTGTGTATATTATCCTGTACTGTGACATCACTGTGTGTATTATCTCTGTACTGTGACATCACTGTGTATATTATCCCTGTACTGTGACATCACTGTGTGTATTATCCCTGTACTGTGACATCGCTGTGTGTATTATCCCTGTACTGTGACATCACTGTGTGTATTATCCCTGTCCTGTGATATCACTGTGTGTATTATCCCTGTACTGTGACATCACTGTGTGTATTATCCCTGTACTGTGACATCACTGTGTATATTATCCTGAACTGTGACATCACTGTGTGTATTATCTCTGTACTGTGACATCACTGTGTGTATTATCCCTGTACTGTGACATCACTGTGTGTATCATCTCTGTACTGTGACATCGCTGTGTGTAATATCCCTGTACTGTGACATCACTGTGTGTATTATCCCTGTACTGTGACATCGCTGTGTGTAATATCTCTGTACTGTGACATCACTGTGTGTATTATCCCTGTACTGTGACATCACTGTGTGTATTATCTCTGTACTGTGGCATCACTGTGTGTATTATCCCTGTACTGTGGCATCACTGTGTGTATTATCCCTGTACTGTGACATCGCTGTGTGTATTATCCCTGCACTGTGACATCACTGTGTGTATTATCCCTGTACTGTGACATCACTGTGTGTATTATCCTTGTACTGTGACATCACTGTGTGTATTATCCCTGTACTGTGACATCACTGTGTGTATTATCCATGTACTGTGACATCACTGTGTATATTATCCTGTACTGTGACATCACTGTGTGTATTATCCCTGTACTGTGACATCACTGTGTGTATTATCCCTGTACTGTGACATCGCTGTGTGTAATATCCCTGTACTGTGACATCACTGTGTGTATTATCCCTGTACTGTGACATCTCTGTGTGTAATATCCCTGTACTGTGACATCACTGTGTGTATTATCTCTGTACTGTGACATCACTGTGTGTATTATCCCTGTACTGTGACATCTCTGTGTGTAATATCCCTGTACTGTGACATCACTGTGTGTATTATCCCTGTACTGTGACATCGCTGTGTGTAATATCCCTGTACTGTGACATCACTGTGTGTATTATCTCTGTACTGTGACATCACTGTGTGTAGTATCCCTGTACTGTGACATACCTGTGTGTATTATCTCTGTACTGTGACATCACTGTGTGTATTATCCCTGTACTGTGACATCACTGTGTGTATTATCCCTGTACTGTGACATCACTGTGTGTATTATCCCTGTACTGTGACATCACTGTGTGTATTATCCCTGTACTGTGACATCGCTGAGTGTATTATCCCTGTACTGTGACATCACTGTGTGTATTATCCCTGTACTGTGACATCACTGTGTGTATTATCCCTGTACTGTGACATCACTGTGTGTATTATCCCTGTACTGTGACATCACTGTGTGTATTATCCCTGTACTGTGACATCGCTGTGTGTATTATCCCTGTACTGTGACATCACTGTGTGTATTATCCCTGTACTGTGACATCACTGTGTATATTATCCTGTACTGTGACATCACTGTGTGTATTATCCCTGTACTGTGACATCACTGTGTGTATTATCTCTGTACTGTGACATCACTGTGTGTATTATCCCTGTACTGTGACATCACTGTGTGTATTATCCCTGTACTGTGACATCACTGTGTGTATTATCCCTGTACTGTGACATCGCTGTGTGTATTCTCCCTGTACTGTGACATCACTGTGTGTATTATCCCTGTACTGTGACATCGCTGTGTGTATTCTCCCTGTACTGTGACATCACTGGGTGTATTATCTCTGTACTGTGACATCACTGTGTGTATTATCCCTGTACTGTGACATCACTGTGTGTATTATCCCTGTACTGTGACATCACTGTGTGTATTATCCCTGTACTGTGACATCACTGTGTGTATTATCCCTGTACTGTGACATCGCTGTGTATTATCCCTGTACTATGACATCACTGTGTGTATTATCTCTGTACTGTGACATCACTGTGTGTATTATCCCTGTACTGTGACATCACTGTGTGTATTATCCCTGTACTGTGACATCACTGTGTGTATTATCCCTGTACTGTAATATCACTGTGTATATTATCCTGTACTGTGACATCACTGTGTGTATTATCTTGTACTGTGACATCACTGTGTGTATTATCCCTGTACTGTGATATCACTGTGTGTATTATCCTGTACTGTGACATCACTGTGTGTATTATCCCTGTTCTGTGACATCACTGTGTGTATTATCCCTGTACTGTGACATCACTGTGTATATTATCCTGTACTGTGACACCACTGTGTGTATTATCTCTGTACTGTGACATCACTGTGTATTATCCCTGTACTGTGACATCACTGTGTGTATTATCCCTGTACTGTGACATCACTGTGTGTATTATCCCTGTACTGTGACATCACTGTGTATATTATCCTGTACTGTGACACCACTGTGTGTATTATCTCTGTACTGTGACATCACTGTGTATTATCCCTGTACTGTGACATCACTGTGTGTATTATCCCTGTACTGTGACATCACTGTGTGTATTATCCCTGTACTGTGACATCACTGTGTATATTATCCTGTACTGTGACACCACTGTGTGTATTATCTCTGTACTGTGACATCACTGTGTATTATCCCTGTACTGTGACATCACTGTGTGTATTATCCCTGTACTGTGACATCACTGTGTATTATCTCTGTACTGTGACATCATTGTGTGTATTATCCCTGTACTGTGACATCACTGTGTGTATTATCCCTGTACTGTGACATCACTGTGTGTTTTATCCCTGTACTGTGACATCACTGTGTGTAGTATCCCTGTACTGTGACATCACTGTGTGTATTATCCCTGTACTGTGACATCGCTGTGTGTATTATCCCTGTACTGTGACATCACTGTGTGTATTATCCTGTACTGTGACATCACTGTGTGTATTATCCCTGTACTGTGACATCGCTGTGTGTATTATCCTGTACTGTGACATCGCTGTGTGTATTATCCCTGTACTGTGACATCACTGTGTGTATTATCCCCTGTACTGTGACATCACTGTGTGTATTATCCTGTACTGTGACATCACTGTGTGTATTATCCTGTACTGTGACATCACTGTGTGTATTATCCCTGTACTGTGACATCACTGTGTATATTATCCTGTACTGTGACATCACTGTGTGTATTATCCTGTACTGTGACATCACTGTGTGTATTATTCCTGTACTGTGACATCACTGTGTATATTATCCTGTACTGTGACATCGCTGTGTGTATTATCCTGTACTGTGACATCACTGTGTGTATTATTCCTGTACTGTGACATCGCTGTGTGTAATATCCCTGTACTGTGACATCACTGTGTGTATTATCCCTGTACTGTGACATCGCTGTGTGTAATATCCCTGTACTGTGACATCACTGTGTGTATTATCCCTGTACTGTGACATCGCTGTGTGTAATATCCCTGTACTGTGACATCACTGTGTGTATTATCCCTGTACTGTGACATCACTGTGTGTATTATCCTGTACTGTGTGTATTATCCCTGTAATGTGACATCACTGTGTGTATTATCTCTGTACTGTGACATCACTGTGTGTATTATCCCTGTACTGTGACATCACTGTGTGTATTATCTCTGTACTGTGACATCACTGTGTGTATTATCCCTGTCCTGTGACATCACTGTGTGTATTATTCTGTACTGTGACATCACTGTGTATATTATCTCTGTACTGTGACATCACTGTGTGTATTATCCCTGTACTGTGACATCACTGTGTGTATTATCCCTATACTGTGACATCACTGTGTGTATTATCCCTGTACTGTGACATCACTGTGTGTATTATCCCCTGTACTGTGACATCACTGTGTATTATCCCTGTACTGTGACATCACTGTGTGTATTATCCCTGTACTGTGACATCACTGTGTGTATTATCTCTGTACTGTGACATCACTGTGTATTATCCATGTACTGTGAAATCACTGTGTGTATTATCCCTGTACTGTGACATCACTGTGTGTATTATCTCTGTACTGTGACATCACTGTGAGTATTATCCCTGTACTGTGACATCACTGTGTGTATTATCCCTGCACTGTGACATCACTGTCTGTATTATCTCTATACTGTGACATCACTGTGTATTATCCCTGTACTATGACATCACTGTGTGTATTATCTCTGTACTGTGACATCACTGTGTATTATCCCTGTACTGTGACATCACTGTGTGTATTATCCCTGTACTGTGATATCACTGTGTGTATTATCCCTGTACTGTGACATCACTGTGTATTATCCCTGTACTGTGACATCACTGTGTGTATTATCCCTGTACTGTGACATCACTGTGTGTATTATCTCTGTACTGTGACATCACTGTATTATCCCTGTACTGTGACATCACTGTGCGTATTATCTCTGTACTGTGACATCACTGTGTGTATTATCCTGTACTGTGACATCACTGTGTGTATCATCTCTGTACTGTGACATCACTGTGTGTATTATCCCTGTACTGTGACATCCCTGTGTGTATTATCCTGTACTGTGACATCACTGTGTATATTATCCTGTACTGTGACATCACTGTGTGTATTATCCCTGTACTGTGACATCACTGTGTATATTATCCCTGTACTGTGACATCACTGTGTGTATTATCCTGTACTGTGACATCACTGTGTGTATTATCCCTGTACTGTGATATCACTGTGTGTATTATCCTGTACTGTGACATCACTGTGTGTATTATCCCTGTACTGTGACATCACTGTGTGTATTATCCCTGTACTGTGACATCACTGTGTGTATTATCCCTGTACTGTGATATCACTGTGTATATTATCCTGTACTGTGACATCACTGTGTGTATTATCTTGTACTGTGACATCACTGTGTGTATTATCCCTGTACTGTGATATCACTGTGTGTATTATCCTGTACTGTGACATCACTGTGTGTATTATCCCTGTACTGTGACATCACTGTGTGTATTATCCCTGTACTGTGACATCACTGTGTATATTATCCTGTACTGTGACACCACTGTGTGTATTATCTCTGTACTGTGACATCACTGTGTATTATCCCTGTACTGTGACATCACTGTGTGTATTATCCCTGTACTGTGACATCACTGTGTATTATCTCTGTACTGTGACATCACTGTGTGTATTATCCCTGTACTGTGACATCACTGTGTGTATTATCCCTGTACTGTGACATCACTGTGTGTTTTATCCCTGTACTGTGACATCACTGTGTGTATTATCCCTGTACTGTGACATCACTGTGTGTATTATCTCTGTACTGTGACATCACTGTGTGTATTATCCCTGTACTGTGACATCACTGTGTGTATTATCTCTGTACTGTGACATCACTGTGTGTATTATCCCTGTACTGTGACATCACTGTGTATATTATCCTGTACTGTGACATCACTGTGTATATTATCCTGTACTGTGACATCACTGTGTATATTATCCTGTACTGTGACATCACTGTGTGTATTATCCCTGTACTGTGACACCACTGTGTGTATTATCCCTGTACTGTGACATCACTGTGTGTATTATCCTGTACTGTGACATCACTGTGTGTATTATCCCTGTACTGTGACATCACTGTGTGTATTATTCCTGTACTGTGACATCACTGTGTATATTATCCTGTACTGTGACATCACTGTGTATATTATCCTGTACTGTGACATCACTGTGTGTATTATCCCTGTACTGTGACATCACTGTGTATATTATCCTGTACTGTGACACCACTGTGTGTATTATCTCTGTACTGTGACATCACTGTGTATTATCCCTGTACTGTGACATCACTGTGTGTATTATCCCTGTACTGTGACATCACTGTGTATTATCTCTGTACTGTGACATCACTGTGTGTATTATCCCTGTACTGTGACATCACTGTGTGTATTATCCCTGTACTGTGACATCACTGTGTGTTTTATCCCTGTACTGTGACATCACTGTGTGTATTATCCCTGTACTGTGACATCACTGTGTGTATTATCCCTGTACTGTGACATCGCTGTGTGTATTATCCCTGTACTGTGACATCACTGTGTGTATTATCCCTGTACTGTGACATCACTGTGTGTATTATCCCTGTACTGTGACATCACTGTGTATATTATCCTGTACTGTGACATCACTGTGTGTATTATTGCTGTGCTGTGACAATGCTGTGTGTATTATCCCTGTACTGTGACATCCCTGTGTGTATTATCCCTGTACTGTGACATCACTGTGTGTATTATCCCTGTACTGTGACATCACTGTGTGTATTATCTTTGTACTGTGACATCACTGTGTGTATTATCCTTGTACTGTGACATCGCTGTGTGTATTATCCCTGTACTGTGACATCACTGTGTGTATCATCCCTGTACTGTGACATCACTGTGTGTATTATCCTTTGTACTGTGACATCACTGTGTGTATTATCCTGTACTGTGACATCACTGTGTGTATTATCCTGTACTGTGACATCACTGTGTGTATTATCCCTGTACTGTGACATCACTGTGTATATTATCCTGTACTGTGACATCACTGTGTATATTATCCTGTACTGTGACATCACTGTGTGTATTATCCTGTACTGTGACATCACTGTGTGTATTATCCCCTGTACTGTGACATCACTGTGTGTATTATCCTGTACTGTGACATCACTGTGTGTATTATCCCTGTACTGTGACATCACTGTGTGTATTATCCCTGTACTGTGACATCACTGTGTGTATTATCCCTGTACTGTGACATCACTGTGTATATTATCCTGTACTGTGACATCACTGTGTGTATTATTGCTGTGCTGTGACAATGCTGTGTGTATTATCCCTGTACTGTGACATCCCTGTGTGTATTATCCCTGTACTGTGACATCACTGTGTGTATTATCCCTGTACTGTGACATCACTGTGTGTATTATCTTTGTACTGTGACATCACTGTGTGTATTATCCTTGTACTGTGACATCGCTGTGTGTATTATCCCTGTACTGTGACATCACTGTGTGTATCATCCCTGTACTGTGACATCACTGTGTGTATTATCCTTTGTACTGTGACATCACTGTGTGTATTATCCTGTACTGTGACATCACTGTGTGTATTATCCTGTACTGTGACATCACTGTGTGTATTATCCCTGTACTGTGACATCACTGTGTATATTATCCTGTACTGTGACATCACTGTGTATATTATCCTGTACTGTGACATCACTGTGTGTATTATCCTGTACTGTGACATCACTGTGTGTATTATCCCCTGTACTGTGACATCACTGTGTGTATTATCCTGTACTGTGACATCACTGTGTGTATTATCCCTGTACTGTGACATCACTGTGTGTATTATTCCTGTACTGTGACATCACTGTGTATATTATCCTGTACTGTGACATCACTGTGTATATTATCCTGTACTGTGACATCACTGTGTGTATTATCTCTGTACTTGGGCCCCAAGGTTACCAGTTATGTTCCTGTGAATACGGATTTTAAGTGTTTTAGATCCGAGTGGGACCCGGGGCTGAGCAGTGAGTCCATGATGTTGGGCTAGAGAGAGACGCGTAGTGAGTGCCGTGCAATGTGCTGTTACTGCAGGGTAAACGTTTGATGAACACCGATCCTTGGACAGTGGACAGAGAGTCATAGGAGAGTCATACGAGAGTCATAGGAGAGTCACAGAAGAGACACAGGAGAGTCACACGAGAGTCACATGAGAGTCACACGAGAGTCACAGAAGAGACACAGAAGAGTCACACGAGAGTCACACGAGAGTCACACGAGAGTCACATGAGAGTCACATGAGAGTCACATGAGAGTCATAGGAGAGTCACACGAGAGTCACACGAGAGTCACACGAGAGTCACACGAGAGTCAATACATTTCTGGCGGCTACTGAGAGGAGTCCAGAGTTTATTAATCTGTGTGGAGCTGCAGGAAGGACATGGAGGCCAGAGAGTCACTACTTGTAGGATCCTCCCTGTGTCCTACGCAGTCTAGAAGTCACAGTGAGGGAAGGTATTGGGGCAGAACGTCACTGAGACACCGGAGAGATACTGGTCACATCCACGTCACATCTCCACACGACAGACAGGGCGGCCATACATTACCAGGGGGCACATACTTACTCCAGGACATGGCGTCCTCCTTCTACCGCCTCATCATTCGCGTCCGTCCACCTCCATGTCTAGAATGTTACTGCTTCGTGTAATATCAGAAGGAAAGAACGTGTCATTATAGATTTCGGATAATGAGCACGCTCTCCCCCATGAGTCTCTCATTATTATTGTCTCGTGTGGACTCCTGAGGGACCTTGTTAGGAGTCGGCAGACTGAGCCGGTCCCCGGGGACCAACCATCAGACATAATCTAAGCTGCTTCCAGAGGGAACGGACCCCTCATGAATGATCAGAACTCCCTCAGACTCGCTCTATGTCTGTCTGCAATACCCACCAAATCCCCCCGAAACAATCGGTAGGTCGTCCTATAGTTTGGACCACGTGTCCCTCACATCCTGGTTCTGGGAAGACTGGGGGGGGAGTTGAAATTAAGAGATTGGCTCCATGTATTGATCTAGAAATGTCTTTCTGTTTCGGTTCCAGATTTCTGTTTCCTCGACTTGTCTGGATTATAGAGAGGATATCTCCCCACCGGTGTATACACTTATAAACTCCAATCCACTGCTGGTTCCCTTCACATATCTAACCATAATCTCCAAAAACATTGGGGGTCATTTACTAAGGGCACGAATCGCGTTTTTATATCGGGTTACCTGAATTTTACCGTTTTGCGGCGATTTTCCCTGAATTGCCCCAGGTTTTTGTTGCACGCGATCGGATTGTGGCGCATCGGCGCCGGCATGCACGCGACAGAAATCGGGGGGCGTGTCTGTCAGAAAACCTGTCGGATTTGGAGAAACCGCCGTATTTTTTTTTTTAAAATGTGTCGCTTGACACGCACTTACCTGCACCCGGCCAGGCTTGGTGAACTTCAGTGACTTCAGCGCAGCAGCGACACCTAGTGGACATCAGGGGAACAGCCTTAATGAATCCCCGGAAGACCCGAATCCTCCACAGAGAACGCGCCGCAGGATCGCAACAGTGTCCAGTTCTCTACCCATTTCCCCCATAATCCACTGGCATCTAAGTGGCACCAGGCCTTCACCAGAGCCCGCCGCAAAGCGGGATGGTCTTTTTGCGACGTGGTACCACCAGGTCGTTCCACAGGTGCGACTAGCCCGCGGTGGCAGCCGAGGTCAAGGTAGTGGAAGACAGTCTCGTGGTTGGGTCCAGGCACAGGGTCCGGGCAGGCGGCAGAGATGCAGGGTCAAGTCCGATCCGGGGTCAGCAACAGGAGGTCCAGGCAGATGAAAATGGGAATACAGGAACATGGAACATAGGAACACAGGAATGTGGGAACACAAGACTCAGGAGCAGGAACGCACAGGAATGCAGGAATACTCAGGAATGTCCGGCGGGGAAGGAAGGGAGGTGCCGGTTAATAAGTTGGAGGTGTTCAATCAGCGGTGCGCTAACCCTTTAAATTTCTGACAGCCGGCGCGCGCGCCCTAGGAGGCGGGGCAGGTGAGTCCAGAGCTGTTGGAACGGGGGCACACGGAGAGACACGGGTGCGCCCGCGATCCGAGACAGGTAATCCTGGGAGCGCCCTTGACAACCCGTTCTCTAGGTATGTCTATGCTGTGATCTTCTGATATCACCACACAAGTCATCTCCAATACTATACCGATCACCTCCTTATGTCGGAAAAGGGATTTCCAGTCTAACCAGAAAGACCTCAAAGGGCTAGGAAAAAAGTTCTTGCACTGGCTCCATGTTCCCCTGTCATGGCCCGTTTCACCTTTTCATCACTTCTGGTCATGTGACCTATAGGGCAACCCCTCAATGGTTACAAGACCAAGTAGAGTGAGGTTACTGGTGCACTCCTCTGTTCTCGCTCCTGGGAGGCCACTGATTGGCTGCACTGAGCACGAGCACTTCATGGACAACCAATGGAAGCCACAGAGGGATTAGAACTTTTATTCCCTTTGCTCTGTCCGACCCGGTAAGACTGAAAATCCCCAGAATTTCATGATCTTCAAAACCCATTGTGTCGACCCGTCTGTCGTCATCTCCTGATGCCTTCTCTCCATGAATCTCCAGCACTCGTCATCCTTCTTAAAAGAATGACACTAAATAATAAAGGAGTTGACTGAATTTTCCTAAAATATGGGCCTTCGAAAGTAGATGCACATTTCCTAGTTGCCACCTTTTTAACTAGTTTGTACAAAAAATGTCTTGGTCTTTTGTGATGGTATAAAGTCTTCTGGTTTGGACCTTGTGTAGCTGATATGGGTTTGGTAAATGGAAAGTTACTGGAGTTCAGGACCAGAGCCGGTACTAGTAGACATCAGTCCAATAGTCATGGGATGGACTAAAGTATGAAAACTGACCGGAAATGTTTCGCGATCCAACAAAATCAGAGCAACCAATAGCAACACGGTTGTCTCCACTAGGTTGAGGTATCTTGCTGGGGATGTCACCACGGGGTATCACTGGGGAGCCATGATCAATATACGTAAGTGGCTGAGCATTTTCTCCCTTCTCATATCAGGACTAGAGATGAGCGAACATGCTCGTCCGAGCTTGATGCTCGGTCGAGCATTAGGGTACTCGAAACTGCTCGTTGCTCGGACGAATACTTCGCCCGCTCGAGAAAATGGCAGCTCCCGCCGTTTTGCTTTTTGGCGGCCAGAAACAGAGCCAATCACAAGCCAGGAGACTCTGCACTCCACCCAGCATGACGTGGTACCCTTACACGTCGATAGCAGTGGTTGGCTGGCCAGATCAGGTGACCCTGGGATAGACTAGCCGCTGGCCGCGCTGCTCGGATCATTCTGTGTCTGGATGCCGCTAGGGAGAGAGCTGCTGCTGCTCAGGGAAAGCGTTAGGGTGTTCTATTAGCTTACTGTTAGGCAGGAGTGATTCTCAAAGAACCCAACAGCCCTTCTTAGGGCTACAATAACGTTCTACTTTTTTTATTTTAATTTGCATCTAGTACCATTTTGTGAGGAATTAGCAGGGGGACTTGCTACCGTTGTGTTTAGCTCTTAGTGGCACACATATCCATAGCAAAGACCGAAGTGGGAAAATTTAGTAGGGGTTGGATTTCAATTAGGCACTAACTCAGTGTCATCTCATCTGGCATAGTAGTGTGCTTTCATACTTGGCTAGAAAATAGCCATAGCAATAGGATAGCATTGTTTGGTTTTAAAAACTCAAAAAAAACAAAAAACACACAAAAAAAAAAAAACACAAAAAAAAACAAAAAAAAGTAAAAAAAAAAATAAAGTTATAACTCTCATTTTAAAAATGTTTAACCCGAGGGCTAGGGGTAGAGGACGAGGGCGGGGACGTGGGCGTCCAACTACTGCAGGGGTCAGAGGCCGTGGTCCTGGGCGGGGTGAGACACCACCTGCTGATGAGGGAGCAGGGGAACGCCGCAGAGCTACACTCCCTAGGTTCATGTCTGAAGTTACTGGGACTCGTGGTAGAGCACTGTTGAGGCCAGAACAGTGCGAACAGGTGATGTCGTGGATTGCCGACAATGCTTCGAGCAATTTGTCCACCACCAGTCAGTCTTCCACGCAGTCCACCCATGTCACCGAAATCGCCACTCCTCCAGCTCCTGCACCTCAGCCTCCTCCCCCCCAGTCTGCCCCCTCCCAGGAAAATTTGGCATTTGAACCGGCATACTCTGAGGAACTGTTTTCTGGACCCTTCCCACAGTCACAAACCACTTGTCCGGTTGCTGCTGAGCAATTTTCCGATGCCCAGGTTTTCCAACAGTCACAGTCTGTGGGTGATGATGACCTTCTTGACGTAGTGGAAGTGTGTAAAGAGGTGTCCGACGATGAGGAGACACGGTTGTCAGACAGTGGGGAAGTTGTTGTCAGGGCAGGAAGTCCGAGGGGGGAGCAGACTGAGGGATCGGAGGATGATGAGGTGACAGACCCAAGCTGGGTTGAGAGGCCGGGTGAACACAGTGCTTCTGAGACGGAGGAGAGTCCTCGACCAGAACAGGTTGGAAGAGGCAGTGGTGGGGCCAGACGGAGAGGCAGGGCCAGAGCTGGTGCATCAGCGCCAAATGTGTCAACTAGTGAAGCTCCCGTGGCGAGGGCTCCTGCGGCGAGGGCTAGATCTTCAGAAGTCTGGAGGTTCTTTAAGGAAACACCGGATGACCGACGGACTGTGGTGTGCAACATTTGCCAAACCAGGCTCAGCAGGGGTTCCACCACTACTAGCTTAACTACCACCAGTATGCGCAGGCATATGAATGCTAAACACCCCACTCAGTGGCAACAAGCCCGTTCACCTCCGGCCGTGCACACCACTGCTCCTTCCCCTGTGTCAGCTGCTAGTCAGCCCCCTGCCCAGGACCCTGCCACAAAAACCCCATCGTCGCCTCCACGATCCTCCACAGCATCCACCAGCGTTCAGCTCTCCATACCCCAGACGCTGGAGCGGAAACGCAAATATAGTGCAACCCACCCGCACGCCCAAGCCCTTAATGTGCACATCTCCAGATTGCTTAGCCTGGAGATGCTGCCCTATAGGCTAGTAGAGACCGAGGCCTTTCGCAACCTCATGGCGGCGGCCGCCCCTCGGTATTCGGTCCCCAGCCGCCACTACTTTTCCCGATGTGCCGTCCCAGCCCTGCACCAGCACGTGTCAGACAACATCATCCGTGCCCTGACCAACGCCGTTTCTGACAAGGTCCACCTGACCACGGACACGTGGACGAGTGCTGCCGGGCAGGGCCACTATATATATCGCTGACGGCACATTGGGTTAACTTGGTGGAGGCTGGGACCGAGTCTGACACTGGGGCTGCTCATATACTGCCGACGCCGAGGATTGCGGGGCCTACCTCGGTCCAGGTGTTTCAGGCCTACTATGCCTCCTCCTCCTCCCACCCCTCCTCCACCTCCTCCTCCGAACTACCATCCGTGGGCACGGCGCCATCAGTCGGTAGCTCTAGGCACAGCAGCAGTGCCGTCGCTAAGCGACAGCAGGCGGTGCTCAAACTGCTGAGCCTAGGCGACAAAAGGCACACCGCCCAAGAGCTATTACAGGGCATCACGGCGCAGACTGATCTGTGGCTGGCACCGCTGAACCTCAAGCCGGGAATGGTTGTGTGTGACAACGGCCGTAACCTGGTGGCGGCTCTGCAACTCGGCAGACTGACACATGTGCCATGCCTGGCCCATGTGTTAAATCTGATAGTTCAGCGTTTCCTCAAGACATACCCCAATCTGTCTGATTTGCTCACGAAGGTGCGCCGCATCTGTGCGCATTTCAGGAAGTCCAGCACAGATGCTGCCACTCTCAGGGCAGCGCAGCACCGCCTCCAACTGCCCGCTCACCGACTGTTGTGCGACGTGCCCACGAGGTGGAATTCAACACTGACCATGTTATCCAGAGTTTACCAGCAGCGCAGAGCGATTGTAGACTGCCAGATGTCAACTTCCACCAGAACTGGTAGTCAGGTCAGTCAGCTTCCTCAAGTCTACAATGAGGAGTGGACGTGGATGTCTGATATCTGTCAGGTGCTGAGTAACTTTGAGGAGTCAACACAGATGGTCAGTGGCGATGCCGCCATCATCAGCCTCACCATCCCGCTGCTTGGCCTGTTGAAAAACTCTCTGATCAGCATGAAGTCGGAAGCTTTGCGCTCGTCACAAGAGACAGGGGAAGAATATTCCCTTGTTGATAGCCAAAGCACCCTCAGGTCTGTTTCTCAGCGCATATCGGAGGAGGTGGAGGTGGAGGAGGATGAGGAGGAAGAGGAGGAGAATGTTGGTGAGACACAAGAGGGGACCATTGTTGAGTCCTTTACTGTTCAGCGTGTATGGGCAGAAGAAGAGGAGTTGGAGGAGGAGGAAATGGACAGTCAGGCCAGTGAGGGGAGTGAATTCTTACGCGTTGGTACTCTGGCGCATATGGCAGATTTCATGCTAGGCTGCCTATCCCGTGACCCTCGCGTTCAAAGAATTTATTCCAGCACCGATTACTGGGTGTTCACTCTCCTGGACCCACGGTACAAGCAAAATCTTTCCACTCTCATCCCTGCAGAGGAAAGGAGTGTGAGAATGCATGAATACCAGCAGGCCCTGGTGCACAAGCTGAAACAGTATTTCCCTTCTGACAGCGCTAGCGGCAGAGTGCGTAGTTCTGCGGGACAAGTAGCGAGGGAGAGTAGGCGAGCAGGCAGCTTGTCCAGCACTGGCAAGGGTACGCTTTACAAGGCTTTTGCCAGCTTTATGTCACCCCAGCAAGACACTGTCACCTGTCCCCAGTCTCGGCAGAGTAGGGCTGATCTTTACAGAAAGATGGTGAGGGAGTACGTAGCTGACCATACCATCGTCCTAAATGATCACACAGCTCCCTACAACTACTGGGTTTCAAAGCTGGACATGTGGCACGAACTGGCGCTGTACGCCTTGGAGGTTCTTGCCTGCCCTGCCGCTAGCGTCTTGTCCGAGCGGGTTTTCAGTGCAGCTGGTGGCATCATCACCGATAAGCGTACACGCCTGTCGACTGACAGCGCTGACAGGCTGACGCTTATTAAAATGAATAAAGCCTGGATTTCTCATAATTTCCAATCTCCACCAGGTGAAGGAAGCTCAACCTGAATAATTGATCCACTCCTCCTCCTCCTCATTTTCCTCCTTCTCCTCCTCTTTGTACAGTAAAGCAGAGGAAAATGGCTATTTTTTGACAGGGCCCACTGGCTCTTGCTATAGTACTTCATGCATTTAATTTTTCTGGAGGGCCACCTACCCGGTCCTCTGTTTGAAACAATTTTTGTGAGTGCCACATACAGGCACTCAATCTATTCCATTTTACTGCAGGGCCACCTACCTGCTCCTCTGGTTTGAAACATTTTTGGGACTGCCACATACAGGCACTCAATCTATTCCATTTTACTGGAGGGCCACCTACCTGCTCCTCTGGTTTGAAAAATTTTTGGGACTGCCACATACAGGCACTCAATCTATTCCATTTTACTGCAGGGCCACCTACCTGCTCCTCTGGTTTGAAACATTTTTGGGACTGCCACATACAGGCACTCAATCTATTCCATTTTACTGGAGGGCCACCTACCTGCTCCTCTGGTTTGAAAAATGTTTGGGACTGCCACATACAGGCACTATCCAAATTAAATTGTCTCCATAGCAGCCTCCACACGTTGTCTCCATTGCTACCTCCAAAAGTCGTCCATATAGCTGCCTCCATACATCGTCCCTTTATCAAACGAGGTGTGTCAGGCAGAAATTTGGGTTGTTTTCATGGATTCCACATCAAAGTTGTTAACTTTGTCGCCACCCTGCTGTGTTATCCACAAAATATACTGGCAAACTTTTACCATTTAGGGATATTATTTCAGCGCTTCTTGCGCATCTGTTTACATTCCCCTCACCCGGCATATCCTAAACTTATAAGAACGCTACTACACTTGATCTTATACAAAAGGTTCTTAGAAGTGCTGTTTGGGGAGTAGCCTAGAGACAGGGGCTTGAATTGGCGAAAGCTCGCCTGGCAGCGGAGCGCCAGCTCCATGCGCATCATGCGCTTCTTGCGCATCTGTTTACATTCCCCTCACCCGCCATATCCCAAACTTATAAGAACGCTACTACACTTAACTTGGTGCAGGCTGGGACCGAGTCTGACCCTGGGGCTGGTCATATACTGCCGACGCAGAGAATTGCGGGGCCTACCTCGGTCCAGGTCTCAAAGGCCTACTATACCTCCTCCCACCCCTCCTCCACCTCCTCCTCCTCCGAATTACCATCCGTGGGCATGGCGCCATCAGTCGGTAGCTCTAGGCACAGCAGCAGTGCCGTCGCTAAGCGACAGCAGGCGGTGCTGAAACTGCTGAGCCTAGGCGATAAAAGGCACACCGCCCAAGAGCTATTACAGGGCATTCCACATCAAAGTTGTTAACTTTGTCGCCACCCTGCTGTGTAATCCACAAAATATACTGGCAAACTTTTACCATTTAGGGATATTATTTCAGCGCTTCTTGCGCATCTGTTTACATTCCCCTCACCCGGCATATCCTAAACTTATAAGAACGCTACTACACTTGATCTTATACAAAAGGTTCTTAGAAGTGCTGTTTGGGGAGTAGCCTAGAGACAGGGGCTTGGATTGGCAAAAGCTCGCCTGGCTGCAGAGCGCCAGCTCCATCCCAAGATCCAACTAACATAGTTGCAGCACCTTTAATCTACTACTAGTTCACTGCCTCCATAATAATAATAATAATAATCTTTATTTATATAGCGTCATCATATTCTGTAGCGCTTTACAAATCATAGGAAACAAATACAAATGTAATGTAACAGAGCACAACATTTGTATGGAACAACAGGAGTGAGGTCCCTGCTCGCCAGAGCTTACGGTTTATGAAGATGATGGGGTAACACGAGGTAAAAGAATATTTAATGGTCAAGCCATTCTTCTTAGGGAATAGAAAAAAATATAATAAATGGAATTGCTGTCGCTTGAACCACTCAGCCGTCATCTTATATACCAGGTCCAGGGTGAATGGGACTGCAGAGAAGTCTGGTGCCTGTTGGTTGCTGGATAACAGATGGGAGGACGACACAGGACGGGTTAGTAGAAGAGTTAAAACTTCATGCAGTTAATGAGTGTTATAGGCTTGCCTAAAGAAATGGGTTTTAAGAGCACGTTTGAAACTTTGGAGGTTAGGTATTAGTCTGATAGTCCAGGGCAGAGCATTCCATAGAATTGGTGCAGCTCTAGAGAAGTCTTGGAGACGCGAGTGGGAGGTCCGCACTAGGGTAGAGGTTAATCTAAGATCACTGGCGGATCTAAGAGCACGGGTTGGGCGATAGACTGAGATAAGAGAGGAGAGGTAGGGGGGTGCAGCATTATACAGAGCTTTATGGATGAGGGTTATTATTATTTTAAACTGTATTCGAAAGGAGACTGGCAGCCAGTGCAGCGACTGGCATGAACTGTAAGCATACATGGTCCCCTTATCAAACGAGCTGTGTCAGGCAGAATTTTGGGTTGTTTTCATGGCTTCCATGTTAACTTTGTCGCCACCCTGCTGTGTAATCCACAAAATATACTGGCAAACTTTTATCATGTACCGATATTATTTGAGCGCTTCTTGCTCACCTCCTTTGGTTCCTCTCTGACACCCATTGGTTTGAAGCCTGAGTCCAATTAGGGTATGTCGCCATGCCACTCTCTAGCCTGCCGCTGCTGCCGCTGCCTCTGCATGCCGTCCCCTATAGTGTCAGGGTCAATTATTGGATGTTTTACATGCTATCTAGCTTCATTCTGTCACTCTGTCATGGCCATGCTGTTGCCCATAATTTTGGCATAATGGTGCGATTAAGCAGCCTCAGAGGCATCCATGCATGCTGCCCCTGCTGTTTCCTGTCCATTTCCGTGGTGTTTCCATCCTTTTCTGAGGTTCCCAGGTGTTTGGCCAAGCTTCCCTGTGCAGAGCCTTGGTCCCCTTGAAAAATGCTCGAGTCTCCCATTGACTTCAATGGGGTTCGTTATTCGAGACGAGCACTCGAGCATCGGGAAAAGTTCGTCTCGAATAACGAGTACCCGAGCATTTTAGTGTTCGCTCATCTCTAATCAGGACCATTCTTGAAAATGAATCCTAAAAGTCTTACTTAAATATCAAACGTCTTGTCTTCTGGACTTTGGACCTACAGAATTCAGTCCACTTCCTCCGAAAACATTTTGGTTTGGTGTCACTTCACATGGGCCATAAATAAGGCGAGAAGGCCTTCACCAGGGGTCCATGTGAGTTGAGTGAAAACACACAGAACTGATGCATCTGTTGTGTTAAAGGACATGGACATCATATGCTCCTAGAGGAACAGCTGGTACATCAGGTTGGTGGTGCTCTTTATCCACCTCTAGAAATCACACGTTTTCACTCATGGACAGTGTATGTGCAACAACCCTGCCGATGCATTGGGTGAGGTAGGTGTAACTTATCCCTCTCCATGTTAGTAGCTACCTGGTAAGACAGGTCACCTCACTAAGAGGTCTTTAGCATGAGGAACTAAAGACCAGCCGTAAAGTGTTAATTGTCCTAACCAATTGTAGGCTCTGTATTTGCTGTAAGGAAGGAGTAAGCTGGTTGGACAAGTGCTTGCTACATCACCAAGGGAGGTTATAAAACCCCTTGTGGATGGGAGCACATTGTCCAGTGATAGTCCAGTCTTGGTCAGTCCAGTGAGAAGCTCAGTGCTGCAGAGTTCCAGACCAGGAATCAGAGGTGTCTCAGGCAAGCTGCCTGACACCTTAGCCAGTCTGGAGACTAGGCTAGTAGCAGAGGTCCACCACCAGGACTCTGCTCCATCTCTACTAGCCCAGTCTGAAGCTATTATCCAGGCTATGTGCACACCTTCCTGAGGACCTGAACTCAGACCGGCTATCTCCATGTAGCTGAAGTTTTGCTGCTGTTGAGGCCATTGCCTGTTTGATAATAGAGGCTGCATACCACCAAGGTGCCCCCATCCTCCATCACCAGGGATCCCTTCTACACACCGGGGTTGCCTCTCCCTCCATGTTCTTGCACACACCACCTGCTGGGGAACTGCCAGACTGTAGGCCTGTCCTCCAGTCCTGATACTAACCCCCGTGATCATCCCCATGCGCTAGGCCGCACTAGCCAGCCAATCTGGTAATCAGGACCCTGGCTTCCTCCAGCCACCGAAAAAAAGTCAGGCCCCGGCAGGGGATGTTGCATATGGACAGAATGCTTTTGTTTCTAGTAGATTAGTGCGTGTCGTCACTGTTGGTTCCTCAGACTATTCTCCCAGGATCTCAAGGTCCCTTCACTTACAATTTCCTTCCACATATTCTCTGAGCAATTTCATTTCAGCAGATAATGATAATCCAGTCTTTTGGGAATTGGAAACGTGTGACATAAATATAGAAGATGCAGACAAAGGTAAGAAACTGAAAGCTGAATGTCACCGATGACTCACGATGGACCACTCACATCTCACGTTCTGGTAATTCTACTCGGTCAAGTCTTCGATTGTCTTTATCTCACGATGTATTTCTCAGCTGTGGATATTTCATACATTTTTGTTCTGGATTTCACTAGGGTTACCCCCGGAGACAAGTCAACGCAACCGGGGTGAACGAATTCTTCTTGCTCGGAGTTTCGGAAGGGTCAGATTTTAAATTTTTGTTCCTTGTCATCTTCACCATCGTCTACATAGTCACCGTCTGCGGTAATGTGTTGTTCATTGCCACCATCAGGTCTCAGCGTAGCCTCCACACTCCAATGTACTTTTTCCTGGAAAACTTGTCCGTCTTAGATGTTTCCTTGTCTACAGTCATTGTCCCTAATCTTCTGGACATTCTCTTGGTTGATCACAAGGTGGTCCTCTTTGCTGGTTGTGTCAGTCAGATCTTCTGCTACCAGATCATTATCGTTGCAGAGTGCTTCCTCCTGGCCATAATGGCCTATGACCGCTTCTTGGCCATCTGTCTTCCATTGCAGTACACGGTTGTGATGGTGAGACCCTTTCTCGTTGGGATGATTTCTCTCTGCTGGATCCTGGGTATTGCGTACTCATTAACAAAAACCCTGTTCATCTTAAGGCTCGTTTTCTGTGGGCCAAATGTCATCTCCAGCTTCTTCTGCGATGCCCCTTTATTATCTCGACTGTCGTGCTCTGAAAGCCTCGGCCTGCAGACGTTTCAGTTGACAGCTGGGATCTTTGTAGGACCTATTCCTGCTCTCATAGTCGTGAGCTCATACGTTGCCATTCTCACCACCGTGGTCAGAATACATTCTGCTGAGGGCAAGCGGAAGGCCTTTTCTACTTGCGCCTCTCACCTAACAGTCGTCATTCTGTTTTACGGAACAGGAATTTTTACCTACGTTATTCAGCCCGGGCTGAGCAGAGAGACTGAAGTGAAAAATGCGATCATGGTGGTCTACACCATCGTAGCTCCAATGCTCAACCCGTTTATCTACAGCTTCCGAAACCAAGAGGTGCTGAATGGGTGGAGGAAACTACTGAGGGAAATCGTCCTCTTCTTAAGTAACAAATTAAATTAGCGCATGGATGTGTCAGCTATGACCGAGTTTTCCCACACACATAAGATATTGGGGCAGATTTACTTACCCGGTCCATTCGCGATCCAGCGGCGCATTCTCCATCGAGGATTCGGGTCTTGCGGTGATTCACTAAGGTAGCCCGATGTCCACCAGGTGTTGCTGCTGCGCTGAATTCTGTCGGAGTTCACTGAAGTTTACCATCCTACCCTGGGTGCAGGTAAGCGACACTTTTTTTAAAAAAAATGCGGCGGTTTTTCCGAATCCGTCGGGTTTTCTTATGGCCACGCCCCCCGATTTCCGCCGCATGCATGCCTGCGGCGATGCGCCACAATCCGATCGCGTGTGCCAAAATCCTGGGGTAATTCAGGGAAAATCAGCGCAAATCGGTAATATTCATGTACCCCGTCGGAGAAACTCGATTCGGGCCCTTAGTAAATGACCCCCATTGGCCAGAAAGATCCAACCACCAACATCTTAGACTAAACTCATAGATGAAGGAAGTTCTTAAAGGTCCAAAATAGAACTGGTTTTACAGTCAACGACTTCCAGAAAATCAAAAACATCTACTTTTTGGTAGATCTGGCCATCCTGAGTCATCTGCAGCTGAAATGGTCAAGATGACCATCAGGGTCTTCTGAAGGCCATAAACTGGACTGGTGGCACATGAAAAGCTTTGGTCTGGGTTTCCTAAATTGATTGACCAATATTGAGGGTCTAAATGTTGTTCCACAAAATGTTTGAACGTCTCATTTATCAATTTATCATTCAGTTCTACCTAAAGGATAAGATTTTCGGACATCCTTGACCTTGTACATTTTCACACTGGAGTCATTGGCCTATGGACCACAATTCCATCATTCGGGAAGTTATTCACTTGTTATGGTCACATTTTTGGTGTAAAATACAGGCAGTCCCCGGGTTACGAACAAGATCGGTTCCTTGGGTTTGTACTTAAGTTGAATTTGTATGTAAGTCGAAACTGTATATTTTAAAATTGTTGGCTTTTCAAAATTTTAGCTGTAATGGGACCAAGTTTTATCACTAAAACTTCATTGCAGACACCTTACAGCTGATCATCACAGCCTGGGACTATAGTAACATCCAGAGAGGTCACAGGGGGCAGAGGGGTCCGTCTGTAACTAGGGGTTGTCTGTAAGTCGGGTGTTCTTAAATAGGGGACCGCCTGTATTGCAATAAATACTTTAAAATAAAAAAATATTGCATCTCCATTTCCAAAAATTTGGCACTTTTTTCCGTCTACGAAGGACTCCTTTTTTGCGTTATGTGCAGTATTTTTTAGTACCGTATTATTGATACCATTTTGAGGTTTGTCTCTGAAGTTTTGATCATTTTTAATTGAAATATATTTGGTGGCGTTTATTTTTCACTATTACTGCATTCACTGTCAGGATTATGGGACATGACGCTTTGCCACACAAAATTCAGTTTAAAGGGGGTTTCTAGGATTCCTGGAGGTCGAAGTAACAACATACAAATATGTACTTACCCTGCTCCGAATCTTAGTCTCGGGGTGTTTGGGGTTCGCTGCTCATTCAGTGGCCTTTGTGCCAGGGGCTTAGGGGCTGCGTAACTTTTAGTTTTTTTACACTTGCTCCGGTTCCTCTTTCAAGGGTTTTTCCCATAAAGAAATGTTAGGCCCTGTCCACAGGTTAGGGTATAACTTGCTGATCAGTGGGGGTCTCAGTGCTAAGACCCCCGCAGATCGTAAAAATTAATCTGACGGAGTGACAAGGGGTCCGATGGAGGTACGTGGAACCCCACCGGACCCCTCATCTTTGTAATTGGTGGGGGTCTCAGCACTGATCAGCAAGTTAAGCCGTATCCCATGTATAGGGCCTAACTTTTCTTCGTAGGAAAACCCCTTTAAGGGGCTCTGCTGGCTGTGGGAGCTATAAAACGGCGCCCCCTCCACCCCATCCTGTAGTTATATAAGTGGGTTCTCCAGGCTGTTCTGACCTCTGGTGTGAAGAAACACTGTTTTTAAGTACCAATTTCTGCTTTATAGCAGGTGACTGCACCCCCGATGTTGCCCCCCCTCCATCTTGCTGCAGGTGGTGCTGCCTGAGGCAAGACGCTCATCTTAGTTTATAACCGGTGCACCCTGTTAACATGACACTAGTGAGAGACACTGTATACACAGCAGTGAACCCTCCTCGCTTCCCTGATTAGAAACCATCTGACTGTAAGATCTCCATCATGTCTTACACTTCTCCCATGATTCCTTAGCGCTTCATCACATGGGCAGCTGGAGAACATTGCAAACATCGCTAAACATTGCAAGTATCCTTATCTCTAAACCATCCTAAAAATCAAAGTTACCCACTAATACAAAGGCCAATAGAAGGTGACACGGTGATCCTCTACTAATAAATGTGGGACGGAAGTATCTTATGATTATAATAGGAGTAAGGGCTCCCCTCTGTGGAGACTCTGTGTGGTACAGTCCATGTAGCTAAAAACCTGAAGCCTGGTAGTGCTGGAGACAATACAGAGGCATGGGGGTAGTGCTGGTGACAATACAGAGGCATGGGGATGGTGCTGGTGGCAATACAGAGGCATGGGGGTGGTGCTGGTGACAATACAGAGGCATGGGGGTGGTGCTGGTGACAATACAGAGGCATGGGGGTGGTGCTGGTGACAGTACAGAGGCATGGTGGTGGTGCTGGTGACAATACAGAGGCGTGGTGGTGGTGCTGGTGACAATACAGAGGCATGGGGGTGGTGCTGGTGACAGTACAGAGGCATGGTGGTGGTGCTGGTGACAATACAGAGGCATGGGGGTGGTGCTGGTGACAATACAGAGGCATGGGGGTGGTGCTGGTGACAATACAGAGGCATGGGGGTGGTGCTGGTGACAATACAGAGGCATGGTGGTGGTGCTGGTGACAATACAGAGGCATGGGGGTGGTGCTGGTGACAATACAGAGGCATGGGGGTGGTGCTGGTGACAATACAGAGGCATGGGGGTGGTGCTGGTGACAATACAGAGGCATGGTGGTGGTGCTGGTGACAATACAGAGGCATGGGGGTGGTGCTGGTGACAGTACAGAGGCATGGTGGTGGTGCTGGTGACAATACAGAGGCATGGGGGTGGTGCTGGTGACAATACAGAGGCATGGGGGTGGTGCTGGTGACAATACAGAGGCATGGTGGTGGTGCTGGTGACAATACAGAGGCATGGGGGTGGTGCTGGTGACAGTACAGAGGCATGGTGGTGGTGCTGGTGACAATACAGAGGCATGGTGGTGGTGCTGGTGACAATACAGAGGCATGGGGGTGGTGCTGGTGACAGTACAGAGGCATGGTGGTGGTGCTGGTGACAATACAGAGGCATGGGGGTGGTGCTGGTGACAATACAGAGGCATGGGGGTGGTGCTGGTGACAATACAGAGGCATGGGGGTGGTGCTGGTGACAATACAGAGGCATGGTGGTGGTGCTGGTGACAATACAGAGGCATGGTGCTGGTGACAATACAGAGGCATGGTGCTGGTGACAATACAGAGGCATGGTGGTGACAATACAGAGGCATGGGGGTGGTGCTGGTGACAATACAGAGGCATGGTGCTGGTGACATCGCTATGATATCACATAATCAACCAAAGAGAAGATAGAAGGAACTTCTGAATACGGTAATACAGTCAGGATCTTGTTATTGGGGGGAAGCGGGGGTACAGGAGGGGGCGGGGTACAGGGATACAATGACATAATTACCACAGTTCTATTTTAACTTTTCCGGATTTGCACGTCACTAAATAGATGAAAATCGTCCCAATCCACCAATTTTGGCATCAATGTCCACAAGACCTTCTGACTTTCCACCAAATCTATCAGGCAATGGATTCTAGTGGTGGCAAAAGCGTCGCCCTGGTGTGTATCAGCCCCTTGGACAGATCCGGTGAGATTGTGTAACCGGTTATTGGTGATTATTGGCGAATGCTACAGGAACTTTCCAGATCAACATCATGAGACAAAGAGTCGTCACTGCAGGACGGAGAATTTCTACCCATTCCAAAATTCCTTTGGTCTTCTTGAACTTCCGTAGAAGATTGCCACAATTTTTTTCTGGTAGACTTGTCTTGTCAGGGTCAGACTGGGGGGCTGAGGGCTTACCAGTGACATTGATTCTGGGGGCCACTTACTACTGTATATTCTAAGGCTACATTAATGGAATGCGTTTTGAAAGGTGCTTGGGACATACACTCAGCGGCCACTTTATTAGGTCCACCATGCTAGTAACGGGTTGGACCCCCTTTTGCCTTCAGAACTGCCTCAATTCCTCGTGGCATAGATACAACAAGGTGCTGGAAGCTCCTCAGAGATTTTGCTCCATATTGACATGATGGCATCACACAGTTGCCGCAGATTTGTCGGCTGCACATCCATGATGCGAATCTCCCGTTCCACCACATCCCAAAGATGCTCTATTGGATTGAGATCTGGTGACTGTGGAGGCCATTTGTGTCCAGTGACCTCATTGTCATGTTCAAGAAACCAGTCTGAGATGATTCCAGCTTTATGGCATGGCGCATTATCCTGCTGAAAGTAGCCATCAGATGTTACAGGGTACATTGTGCTCATAAAGGGATGGACATGGTCAGCAACAATACTCAGGTAGGCTGTGGCGTTGTACCAAGGGGCCCAAAGAGTGCCAAGAAAATATTCCCCACACCATGACACCAGCACCACCAGCCTGAGCCACTGATACAAGGCAGGATGGATCCATGACACCACCACCACCAGCCTGAGCCGCTGATACAAGGCAGGATGGATCCATGACACCACCACCACCAGCCTGAGCCGCTGATACAAGGCAGGATGGATCCATGACACCAGCACCACCAGCCTGACCCGCTGATACAAGGCAGGATGGATCCATGACACCACCACCACCAGCCTGAGCCGCTGATACAAGGCAGGATGGATCCATGACACCAGCACCACCAGCCTGAGCCGCTGATACAAGGCAGGATGGATCCATGACACCACTACCACCAGCCTGAGCCGCTGATACAAGGCAGGATGGATCCATGACACCACCACCACCAGCCTGACCCGCTGATACAAGGCAGGATGGATCCATGACACCACCACCACCAGCCTGAGCCGCTGATACAAGGCAGGATGGATCCATGACACCACCAGCACCAGCTTGAGCCGCTGATACAAGGCAGGATGGATCCATGACACCACCACCACCAGCCTGAGCCGCTGATACAAGGCAGGATGGATCCATGACACCACCACCACCAGCCTGAGCCGCTGATACAAGGCAGGATGGATCCATGACACCACCACCACCAGCCTGAGCCGCTGATACAAGGCAGGATGGATCCATGACACCACCACCACCAGCCTGAGCCGCTGATACAAGGCAGGATGGATCCATGACACCACCACCACCAGCCTGAGCCGCTGATACAAGGCAGGATGGATCCATGACACCACCACCACCAGCCTGAGCCGCTGATACAAGGCAGGATGGATCCATGCTTTCATGTTGTTGTACCAAATTCTGTCCCTACCATCCGAATGTCGCAGCAGAAATCGAGACTCATCAGACCAGGCAACATTTTTCCAATCTTCTACTGTCCAATTTCGATGAGCTTGTGCAAATTGTAGCCTCAGTTTCCTGTTCTTAGCTGAAAGGAGTGGCACCCGGTGTGGTCTTCTGCTGCTGTAGCCCATCTGCCTCAAAGTTTGACATACTCTGCGTTTAGAGATGCTCTTCTGCCTACCTTGGTTGTAACGGGTGGCGATTTGAGTCACTGTTGCCTTTCTATCAGCTCGAACCAGTCTGCCCATTCTCCTCTGACCTCTGGCATCAACAAGGCATTTCCGCCCACAGAACTGCCGCTCACTGGATGTTTTTTCTTTTTCGGACCATTCTCTGTAAACCCTAGAGATGGTTGTGCGTGAAAATCCCAGTAGATCAGCAGTTTCTGAAATACTCAGACCAGCCCTTCTGGTACCAACAACCATGCCACGTTCAAAGGCCACAAATCACCTTTCTTCCCCATACTGATGCTCGGGAGAACTGCAGGAGATTGTCTTGACCATGTCTACATGCCTAAATGCACTGCCGCCATGTGATTGGCTGATTAGAAATTAAGTGTTAACGAGCAGTTGGACAGGTGTACCTAATAAAGTGGCTGGTGAGTGTATATGGCTTCTCTCATATCCCCCTCATATTGTGTCCTCTAATTTCCTCCTCATATGGTGTCTTCTCATCTCCCCCATCATGTTGTGGTTTCTCTCACTTCCCCCTCATATTGTGGCCCCTCATCTCCCACTCATATTGTGGACTCTCATCTCCCCCTCATGTTGTGTCTTCTCTCATTTCCCTCTCATATTGTGGCTTCTCTAATCTTCCCCTCATAATGGGGGTCATTTACTAAGGGCCCGATTCGCGTTTTCCCAATGTGTTACCCAAATATTTCCGATTTGCGACAATTTTCCTTGTATTGCCCTGGGATTTTGGCGCACGCGATCGGATTGTGGCGCATCGGCGCTGGCATGCACGCGACGGAAATCGGGGGCGTGGCCGAACGAAAACTGGATGGATTCGGAAAAAGCGCCGCATTTAAAAAAAAAAAAGTGTTGGGGATTCGCGCTTACCTTCACCAGCAATAGGCCGGTGAACTTCAGTGCATTCCGGCGGGCCTCGGGGAACTTCAGCGCAGCAGCGCCACCTGGTGGACGTCGGAGGAACTACCTTAGTGAATCCCGGCCAGACCCGAATCCACCGCAGAGAACGCGCCGCTGGATCGCGAATGGGCCGGGTAAGTAAATCTGCCCCAATATCTAGTACACGCTACATGTGCCACTTTTTAAAAAGAGGAGTAGTTGTCGGGGAACAAGGCGTGCCAGGTAGTGGATGCCTTGGTCAGCCAAATGTATTATAACAGGTGTATCCGCTTTCACTCTCATAGAGCTTCTAAGCTTTGATTCCATATCGAGCTCTTTTGCTTGGCAAATATTGTCAGAATTTAAGGCCACGTCTAAAAAGTGACACGTCAATGGCTACATTTTTTTGTTGGTTGAAATCCTCCATAAATTTCTCATTGAGTCAGTAGCCGCCTCATCCTGTATAACCGGTCCTGGGCGAGGTCACCAGAGGCAGAACACTACTATCTATATTATATAGAAATTATAATAGCGTCTCCAAATGTGGTCTCGTGGTTACTGCCCTGTGCATGGGCGTGTTGTATAAATATCTCTGGACCAACAGGATTGTATGGTAGTTTAGTCCCATATTTATAAGGAACCCCCAGAAAATTTGGCAATTCTGCGGCATTGGTTCAATGCCAACTCTGGACTCCTAATATGCTGTGGGGTGACTGCATACAGATTTGTCTGCGTAACCAAATTCATCTGTAAAAAATATAAAGTAAAAAAAATATGTAAAAAATGTATTCCCGGGGTGGCACTGAATTCTAGAATTTGGGGAGAAAACATATTTGGAGGTCACTTGTCTGCTCTTCACACTACGTGGGGGTTGATCACTGTCACCAGAAGATGACGTTAGAGAGTGTTCTTCATCCTAAACACAGGTAATTATACAGTAATTCCCAGTCCCCCACGGGGCTCACAATCTAATAACCTACCAGTATGTTTTGGAGTGTGGGAGGAAACCGGAGGACCCAGAGGAAACCCACACAAACACGGAGAGAACATACAAACTCTTTGCAGATGTTGAATGGGATGGAACTTGAACCCAGGACCGCTGCAAGGCTGTAATGCTAACCAACTGAACCACTGTGCTGCAAGGCTGTAGTGCTAACCACTAAGCCACAGTGCTACAAGGCTATAGTGCTAACCACTGAGCCACCATGCTACCCTTAGGTAGACATGGGCCTCCTCTACAGAAAACTCCCATTTATCCATGCTTATATGTAAAATTTGTACACATATAAATACATGTATACATTACTAACTAGTAACTGTAGAACTACTCGCTATGATGTTTTGTATTTTTTTGTTTTTTTATTGTGTTGTCATAGTTTTATTTCATGATAAAACAAAAAACGATAAGTGAAATGTCAGCGCAGGAAAGGAAGCGAACGCTGAGGTCCTGTGTAGGTTTAAGTCCATGGTCCTGTCAGTATCACAGTCCTGCCAGACGAGAGGAGGTGTCCTAGTGTGGCAAGTCCTGATTAATTAGGACGATCTATCTCCTCCTGTTTGTCAGGGTTCTGGGTCTGTGGACCCTCTGGACCACCACGGGATGTGGTACTAGCCGACACCTGGGACCGGAGTCTGAGTGGTCTTCACCATAGCCCGCCGCGAAGCGGGATGGTCTTTCTGTGGTCGTTCCACAGGTCGTTCCACACATGTGACTAGCCCACGGTGGCAGCCAAAGTAGTACTGCAGGACACAGTCCGAGCCCGGGGTGACAGCGGGAGAACAGCGCTGGAAGGAACACTGGAACTCACAGTAGGAACATGGGAGCAGGAACACGGAACTGGAACGCAGGAACAGACTGGAACACAGGAACAAGATCACGGAACACAGGAGCAGGAACTGGAACGCAGGAACACAGAAGGGCTTTCACTTCACACGAATGGCTTGTAGATTTGGCAGGGAATCCTGGGAACAGTCGGCCTTTAAGGAAACCTGGAAGTGCCAGCACCAATCAGTGGGACGCAGGCCCTTTAAATCTTAGAGTACCGGCGCGTGCGCCCTAGAGCGGGAATGCGCATGCAGCCTAGACGGGAGAAGTACAGGATCAGGGAGAAGTAAGAGTGGGCCGGGAACCGGAGAAAGTGCTGCCACGGAGAGGGGCACGGGTGTGCCCGCGATCCAAGACATGGATTGCGGGGTACCCATGACACTGTTTAACCCCTTAAGTACCAGACCATTTTTGTTTATTACGTTTCCATTTTTGACTCCCCGGATACTTTATTTTTCCATTTACGGGGCTTTAGTAGGGCTTGTTTTCTCTGTAAAAAAAAAAATTGTACTTTCTAGTGACTGCAAATTCCATGCCGGTTACTGGGAAGCTGGAAAAAAAATCCAAATTATAGAAAGAATGCGTTTGCGCCATTTTTATAGGACTTTCACAGTGCACTCCAAATAACACCTCTACTTTGTTCCTCGGGTCGGTATGATCGCGGTTATACCTCATTTATACAGGTTTTATTATGTTTTAATAGAGTTCATAAAAATCTATACTTTTCGTACGAGAAAAATGTTCTTCATTGTAATAATTTTTCCATACTTCGGCATACGGACCTATGAGGTGTCAGGCGGTGTGATGATGTTTACATCGCTACCATTTTGGGGGCTGTATGCCTTTTTGATAGCTTTTTATTGCATTTCATCCACGTGCTCCGGGCTGCTTTTTATAAGTCTCTTCTCTAGGTGATCCCTGTGTGTTAAAAATTAAAGAAGACCAGATGAAGAGGAGAGTAGGTGAGTATCTGTAGATGTTTTTTTTTTTTTTTAAATGGTAGATTTCCTTTAACAATTAAAAAATATATTTATCATAGGTGTAGTTTTTGTCAATAATGTTACAGTAGTCTAAAAATAATAGCAAAATATACCTTTTATTATTTTATTATTAGCAATGATTGTATATATAGGCAGTCCCCGGGTTAAGTACAGGATAGGGTCCTTGGGTTTGTACTTAAGTTGAATTTGTATGTAAGTAGGGGACTGCCTGTATTATTATTTATATCGTTATTTTGCTTATTCTTTGTATTTTTATTGTAAAAAAAAATTATAACACACTAATAAGTTTTATGTTATTGCACACAGTTACATAGTTAGTACGGTTGAAAAAAGACCATTTTACCTGTAATTTTTTTCTTTTGCTTTTTATTACTAAATAATCATTTTTATTTTTACGTGAAGTTCTATGTCATTTCCTATCTACTGCATGTAAAAACACCTCATTAAGCGGCACACAGGGGATTCTTGGAGCAGAAATATTTTATTGTGATGAGAACGATTATTTTTATTTCATTTGGGAAATCTACAAATAATGAAGAAAGAAAAAACCCCAGGACAGCAGAGACATGGGTATATATAATATATATAAGGAGCCTCCGCCGATCTAGAGAGGATTTCCAGTCTTTGGATTCCCAAGATTTCTATTCATTTGTTGTATATGGGGAATAAGGTGAGAATGATGTGAAGGATATTACAGATCGGGATACTGACATCCGCACAGAGCGGGATACATCAAACTGAGGGTCATACAGCAGATAGTACAGGTGGGATGAGTGGGATCTCCCGGGTTATTGTGTATGTGCAACCAACGAAATCTGAATATCTTCATTCTCACTACAGAAATCCATCACCAATTCTATATCCAAGAAACAAAACCATAAATCCTTGACCCTTAGTAAAATATTAGTGTTAGGGGATGTCCCCATGTAGATTTTTAGGGAAGGATTTTAGAGAAATATAAACACAAGGGGGTTACTAAGGCGATTCCATCGGGTTTTCCCGAATATTGCCGTTGTGTACCAAATTGCCCTGTGTTTTTGGCGCATGCGATCGGATTGTGGCGCATCCGCACCGGCATGCATGCGTCAGAAATCGGTGGGGCGTGGCCCTCAGGCAACCCGACGGATTCGGAAAAACGGCGGAATTTAAAAAAAGAATTGTGTCGCAAGATCAAGCACTCACAGGAAGAAGAAGGTGAACTCGGGCTGACCTCGGCACAGCAGCGACACCTGCTGGATATCGGGCGCACGGCCTTAGTGAATCCCGGCACACCCAAATCCTCGTCGGACAACGCACCGCAGGATCGCGACAGGACCGGGTAAGTAAATGTGCCCCAAGGTGTCAGTATAGAAAGTAAAACTTAACTTTTAGTAGATAAAGGCATATTTGAACTCAACATGCCAGAGGCTAAAAATTACCTTCCTGATGACAGGTTCCCTTTAAAAACCTTGTAGGAGTTTGTGAAGTAGAAATGTTCACCCTGAAAAACTCTGAAGGTGAATGTACAGATAACTGCCAGATTGTGTTCTATTACTGTGAACAGTGTAAAATCTTACAAAAATACAGCAGAAGACTTTGGAGTACAGTCAGTCCCCGGGTTACGTACAAGATAGGGTCCGGAGGTTTGTTCTTAAGTTGAATTTGTATGTAAGTCGAACCAGTATATTTTATAATTGTAGATCCAGACAAAAAAAGATTTTGGCCCCAGTGACAATTGGAGTTTAAACATTTTTTGCTGTAATGGGAACAAGGATTATCAATAAAACTGCATTACAGACACCTTACAGCTGATCAATGCAGCCTGGGGCTATAGTAAAGCATTCAGAAAGCTTCACCAGAGGTCAGAGGGGTCTGTCTGTAACTATAGGTTGTCTGTAAATCAGGTGTCCTTAAGTAGGGGACCGCCTGTAATTGTGATTTGATACTAGTTAACGTACAGCTTATACAGAGTACAGGCCGTCCCCTACTTAAGGAAACCTGACGTACAGACGACCCATAGTTACAGACAGACCCCTCTGCCCACTGTGACCTCTGGTGACCTCTCTGGATGTTACTAGGTTGCAGGGATCAGCTGTAAGGTGTCTGTGATGAAGCTTTATTGATAATCCTTGATCCCATTACAGCTAAAAATTTTGAAACTCCAATTGTCACCGGGGCAAAAAAAAAATTGTCTGTATCTACAATTATAAAATATACAGTTTCCACTTACATACAAATTCGACTTAACAACAAACCTATGGACCCTATCTTGCAGGGACTGCCTGTATACAGTATACACACGGCACTGGAAATCTGATGGTTTCATAAAGTTAAACCAGTTCATACACACTCTCACTTCTGTTCTTTCCTTCTTGATTTCTAAGAAGTAAAAAAAAGTCTACAATCCTTTTTTTTTTCTAAATATTTAATCATTTTTTTTGCAATTAAAATAAATCGCACATTTCACCAGGTGCTTCCTCTGTAACAAGAACGTCCATATCTAGTCATTGGGAAGACCACCTCGTAATTGTAAGACTTTGATGACCTGTTGGCGTGTTGGTGGATGGAGCACGATCGTCCATACCCTTTATTATACTACACGTAAAGATTGATTAGGACCACAAGGGCACTTAACTGTGAGAAGGTCCTTAAATATTACAGTAATTAATTTTCGATGAGTCTCCAGCTTCATGGACATTCCAAAGGAGATCTCCAATGTATCATCGGGCTTCACTCTTCTTGGTTTCTCCGACTTTCGTTGTGATCATCGGGCCGTCTTTGGAGTCTTTATGTCTGTGTATCTCCTTACCTGGACCGGTAACTTGCTTTTATTAGGTTCCATTAAGTTATCTCCGCACTTGCACACTCCCATGTATTTTTTCTTGGGGAACCTTTCCATAGTGGACATTTGTTTCTCCACCGTAACTGTCCCGAAACTACTAGTCAGCCTTTTTCAAGGTGGGACGCGCATTAGCTTCCTGGGATGCTTTGTCCAGATGTATTTCTTTTATACTTTGGGCAATGCAGAGAATCTTCTCTTGTCGGTGATGGCTTTTGACCGATATTTGGCTGTATGCAATCCTCTGCGCTATAAATCGATAATGAATACAAAAATACAGATCTTACTGGTGGCCACGTGTTGGGTTGTATCATGTCTTCACTCACTTTTACATAGTTACACTGTATCACAGTTGACCTATTGTGAGAACAGGCTCATTCCCCATTTCTTCTGTGATATTACATCTCTAATACAACTTTCCTGCTCGAGTACGAGTCTGGCGGACCTCTTGATACATTCGGAGGGCTCGGTGGAGGTGGTAACTCCATTTATCTTAATATTAATATCTTATTTGCTTATAGCGAAGGCCATACTACAACTGAAGACCGCCAAGGGTCGTAGCAAAGCCTTCTCCTCCTGCTCTTCTCACCTCATTGTTATCTGTCTGTTCTATGGTTCCGTTATATTCATTCACTTCCGGCCTTCAGCCAATTATTCTGCAGATTATAATCGCTTGGTTAGCGTGTTGTACACCGTTCTTACACCGATGTTGAATCCTTTTATTTACAGCCTGAGGAATGAAGAAGTGAGAAACACTCTAAAAATTTTCTTTACGAAATTGTGGAGAATTTTCTATTGCGCAACTTTTTGAAGCCAGGTTTCCTGGAGACTAAATTGATATTAAGATGCACCTGATATAAAAAACACTTTGATAAATCCGTTGTATCTAAGTCAGTCCTGAAATGTTACCTTAAAAGGTCCTAAAATTGCGGTTGTGTAATTGTGAATTGAGAGCAGGAACAGGATCCAGGTACATGGATTTTATTGGCGAAGGTCCTACGGAGTATAAAATTTGGTGGGTTGGTTGGCCATGAGCCCCTAGAAGATTTTGGCCCTGGGCTACAGCCCAAACCACCTATATTATAATCCCGTACTGATCGGCAAGCTTTGGTAAAATGTATTATTGCTCCACAGCTAAAGGTTGGTACCCTGGGGCCCAAGCCTTCTAGGGGACCATGACCACCAAATTTAATCTTAAAGGGGTTTTCCTGAAAACAAAATTTAGGCCCTATCCACAGGATAAGGCCTAACTGAGACCCCCACAGATTACAGATCACGTCGGACCCCTCGTCGCTCTGTCAGACTAATAGAGAAGACGGCCGCACATGACCGTTCTTCTCCATTAATCTCTATGGATCTGATGGAGATCGCCGAGTGTGGGGCTTGGAAATTTCCATCAGCTCCAGAGAGATTAATGGAGAAGAACGGTCATGTACGGGTGTCTGCTCCATTAATCTGACAGAGCGACGAGGGGTATGACGGAGGTACGTGGGACCCCATCGGACCCCTCGTTTTCATGATCGGTGGGGGTCTCAGCACTGATCTATCCCGTGGATAGGGCCGAACTTTTGTTCATGGGAAAACCCCTTTAAAAGGACCTACACCCATGAGATCCTTGCACATCTTTTCTTGTTTTCAATACACATGTATACAAGAGCCATGTCAGGAACTTTGGAGGTCCTCAAAAGATCCTGAAACCAAAGCAAGAAAGGAAGCAGATGGGACGCATCCGCCATTTCCCATGAAGCTGATTCTAGTACCAAATGTAGGAAGTGATATCAGACTTGTAGGGGCCATAATATTCATACAGCTCAGGGCCCAGGGCAGTTTTAGACCGCACCTGCCCTGGACCAACATTACACAGTAAATTGACACCAGGAGCCCTGTAATATATTGTTAACGGGGAAGGCCAGGGCCGGATTATAGGGGGGGGGGCTCCCAGGGCTCGAGCCCCCCCAGGGGGCCGCCACCAGATTGGCAGAGGCAGCTTTATGTAGCTGTGTTACTGGGGGCGAGGCGGCTGTATGTAGCTGTGTTACTGGGGGCGAGGTGGCTGTATGTAGCTGTGTTACTGGGGGCGAGGCGGCTGTATGTAGCTGTGTTACTGGGGGCGAGGTGGCTGTATGTAGCTGGGTGACTGCTGGGATAGTGGATAGTGAGTAGGAGGATATGTATGTACGCTACACTCAGTGGGGGCCTCCACCAGATTTTGCGCCCAGGGGCCCCCACCATCCATAATCCGGCTCTGGGGAAGGCCCTTTACAAAACTCCATAAGTTTCACCATTGTAAGGGTGCTGAGCTTTATTTCCCTGTATTGGAATAACTATCTCCCTGAGCCGGTAGCATCACTGCAGAACATGCTGACGTTTTCATTGATTCATTGACTTTTTGGTAATTTTTTAGTGATATTTTTATGGTTTGCGAAAAAGCTGTTGATTTGGACTTTTTTCTATTGTGGTGTTTATTATACAGAAGATTATTAATGTCACATATTGATTCAGTGGACATTTTGGAATTTTGGCGATATGTTTATGGATCTATTTGTTTATTTGTATTCTGGTAAAGGGGTAATTTGATGTTTTTAAATTAACTTTTTTAACATGAAAACTAACATTTTCATTACCTATTTAATTTCATTTTTACAACTTTTTTAATCACTCTATGGTTTGGAATTACTCATACAATATACTGCAATACAATTATATTGAGGTCTATTGCTTTAAAAGGCGAAATATCTATAAGAGTGTATAATGCAGCTCATTGGATGACAACCATTCACAACCCTGTCTTCAGATCCACAGTATCTAGAAACAGGATCGGCTTCAGGTAACAGTAGGCCCCTGGGCGACAGAACCTCATATGGCGTTTCCTAAAATATTCCCTAGTTTATCATCCCAAACAGTCCCCTCGTGGTTATTTTATATGTGTACAGCCTTATGTTGGCCCCCCCAGCTGCTCTGGGCCCCGGGACTTGCCAGGTATGCCCACTGCTGGCAACAGCCCTGCCTAGGAACATGTTTTTGATGTCAAATTAAAGATAAGAATCTCATCTTCCATATTGCAAAGAGAATGCTTAGAACTAAGCTTGCGTTAGACTTGGGGGTTTGTGGGCTACTTTAAAGACTTTAACTTTCTGTATATCCGATTTTTCCTCAAGCCTCTAAAAGTGACTCTTCTCTGCTCATTGTCACATGACTTTGAAAGAGATATTATTTTTTCAGATAGGTGTTGACCATGGTGGCCATTTTTAAGTCAGACATTTTGGATCCAACTTTATTTATTCCGATTGGAAGAGGATCAGGAGACTTTCACAAGAAAAAAACAACTTTATTCTTTCATGAGTTATTTACAATTCTATGACCACTTATAAAATGTGTCCAAAGTGCTACCAATTGTGTTGTCAATGCAACGCTCTTCTCTTATCCCACTCTTGACACACTGATGGCAACACAGCAGAAGAAATGCTACCACAGGCTTCCAGTATTGTTTCAGATGCTGAACGTCTTGTATATTCAAAGCACAGACAATTGCATTGAGATGACCCCAAATATAATGTTAGGGTTCAGGGTCAGTGAACCCCCTGGACCACCACGGGAGATGGTACTAGCCGACACCTGGGACCGCAGTCTAAGTGGCACCTGGTCTTCACCAGAACCCGCTGCAAAGTGGGATGGCCTTGCTGCGGCAGGGTGCCACCAGGTCGCTCCACAGGTGCGACTAGCCCGTGGTGGCAGCCGAGGTTGCCATGGAGTCCAGGCTCGAGGTCAGGAACAGGCATGAAGTCAGGGCAGAGACCTGCTCCAAGGTCACAACAGGAGGTCAACGAAGAGGCAGGGAACAGGAACTAGGAATGACACAGGAACTTACTGGAAGCTTTCTCTAGGGCTAATGAGCACAAAGATCCGGCAGGGAATCCAGGGAACAGCCGGCCTCTTAAGGAAACCCGGGAGTGCCAGTGCCAATTAGCGGTATACTGGCCCTTTAAATCTCAGAGTGCCGGCGCGCGCGCCCTAACAAGCGGGTGCACGCGCGCAGCCTAGCCGGTAGAAGAGCAGTATCGCGGAGAGGTAAGAGCGGGCCAGGGACCAGGGGAGAGCCGCAACAGAGAGGGACACGAGTGTGCCTGCGATCCGTAACGTGGATTGCGGGGGCACCCGTGACGTATAAAAGTCTAAGGGGGTCAGATCGGGAGACCTTGGTGGCAATTCAACTGGCCCACAACAACCAATCCTCTTTCCAGGAAACTGTTCATGTAGGAACGCTCAGACCTCAGAATGTGGTGGTTGCATCATCTTGCTAAAAAAAACTCAGGGAACGTGCCACCTTCATAAAGAGGGCAACACATCATCATGTAGCAATTTTAGATATCCAGTGCCATTGAGATTTCCATTGATGACGATTTTTGTACCCCATATACCACACCATACCATCATTTTTTGTGTCCCAGTGGTACTCAAGGGATCTAGCCGCTGGGGGTTAGTGTCAGACCTATGGCAGTGGTTTTGTTTGTTAACTTCACCATTCACAAAAAAGTTTGCCTCATCACTGAACATGTTCTGTGTAAACTGAGGGTCCTGTTCCAATTTTTGTTTTGCCCATTCTGCAAATTTAGTGTGCTGATCTGATGCGTCCTTGCCGTGATGCTGCATCAGCTGGATTTTTTAAAGATGCCTAATATCTGCCGAAGGGATGTTTGACTTGACTGAAGCCACTCTCTGGTGACATACGGCAAGTGCTGCGCTGTGGGTTCTTGCTGAATGAAGCTAGGACAGCCACTGATGTTTCTTCATCTGTAACAGTTTTCTCGCGTCCTTATTTTGGCAAATCCAACACTGAACCGGTTCCATGAAATTTGTCAAGCAGTTTGGTAACTGTAACAGGATTTTTGCATGTCTCGGTTTCCAGTCCCTGGGTCGTGGCTCAATCATAGACCATATGCAACATCCCTGCCGATGCAAGGCAGTGGGATTGTTGCGAATACGTCCCACCATGTAGCTTGCAGCCTATGAAGGGTCTGATCAACCCCACAGCAGGTCACTACATAACTGAGGGGAACACTGCAGCGGTAGAGTCTGCCTGGTAAGGCAGGAGTTAATACTTTATGTGATGTAATCTGTGTTGACCAATCACATGTGTTTTAATCCTGTATCTGTAAGCTGGGATGCGATTGGAGGAGGAACCACCACCTGACCAGTGGGAGTAACAAAACCCCTGGTCAGGAAAGTTCTAGAGTTCAGTCAGACCAAGGAGTCTGGACAGATCAGATCAGAAGAACACTGGAGTTAATCCAGTCAAGTGAGTCAGTCTTTGGCTGGGCAGCTTAGGCAGCCAGCACACCAGACCAGATCTGACCAGTTAGTCAGAGAGCAGTCAGAGCTCAGCTCCCTGCCTGAGTGGAGTGAAGAGTTAGTTAGTGAGAGGAAAGGGATATCATCCTACCTTCAAGGGGGATATCTGAAGCAACCCAGGACAAAGCTGCAGCCCTTGCATCAAGGCTGGTGATCTACTCCTGTGGCTCCCTCCAACTGCATCTCCAGCATTCTACTATTTGTCAAGGCACGTTGCTACTGTTCCTGTCGGTTCCAATAAAGAACTGTGAGTTATTTTTGTTCAACGTCTGCCTCCATCTGGTCCCTGCTGCTACAGCTGTCACCATCACGGGCACCCTGTCCACCACACAGAGATTCATACTCCAGACACCAAAGGGTTGCTCCAGGGAGAACCGCTATAGCAACCTCTCCCTCTTCATTTCTTGCCAACACCACCCTGCTGAAGACCTGCCAGGCTGTAGGACAGCCCTCTGGTTCCCCATACCAAGCACCGTGACACTAGCGTGCCTAGGCCGCAACCGCCAGCCACTCAGGTATTCCGGGCCCCGGCAGCCTCCAGGCCCCAAGAAAAGGCTAGGCCCCAGTGGGGGATGTTTTTTAGGCTTGTGTGCAGTTGCCATAACTGATCTTCTGCACTTCATGGACATTGTGTTGACCTAAAAGACACATCTTTTATGGTACTGAGGGCTCTAACCTGGAGTGGAATGGTGTTCCATGGGTGTACCAAATAACATTGAATCCAGGGACCACCCTCCATCAATTCATATGGAAAAGGTTATTGAAATCTTAAAGTTGAGTTGCCTTCTGCTGGACCAAAGTATGGGTTATAGCCTGGACCAACAAGAAGATTTCCTTGTATTGTGGTGGGCCACTCCAACAGTTGGAGCACTTCATGCCTCCCTCTACTGACAAGCTTTTTGGAGAGAAATTTTCATTTTCCAGCAGGACTTAGCACCTGTCCGCACTGACAAAAGTTTAATAACCACAGTATCACTGCGTATGATTGGCCAGCTAACTCACCTGACCTTAACCCCTATAGAGAATCTATGGGGTATTGTCAAAAGAAAGATGCCCGTGAAGAGCCACCAACATTAGCATCGGCTGATGAAAATATCATTAAAGGGAACCTTTGTCATCCTCTAATCCGCCCCAACCTCAGCACCTTGTTATGTATTATGCATGTTCCCGGAGGTCCTTATTGCAAATGTCTATGTGTTAACATTTCTAAAAAATTATATTTTATTCTCATGTAAAACGCGGTCAATGAGTTAGCGCGGCTCGTCCAGGAAGTTAGGTAGCCTTATCTCCTGACCACCGTATGCTCTGCCCACTCCAAGCATTGTGACTTCTGGCCCTGCCTCTACACGCCTGACCGTCATCTCATTCTTTGCCGCGTCCTTCAGCACAGTGCGCCTGTTCCACCTCCAAGATTATAGGCGCACTGCACATGTGCAAGATATCGCCAATTAATGAGATGATGGGTGGGCGTGCGAAGGCAGGGCTGGCACCGACAATGCTTGGAGGGGGCACAGCATAGCCGGTAAGGCCTAAGTGCCTGAACGAGCAGCCCAACATCTATTACCTAGATGATTTCGCCTAAGCAACTTCAGCAGCGGCGTTGCCTGGGTCGTTCAAAGGGCGCAGGCCGCAGTAACATCTTAGACCAACACAGCTCTGATCGGTATTGAGCGGCGGGAGTCGAGGGGTGCTTTGCAGCTTGAGCCAATCTAGTGGTGGGGCACAGGAGTGGGGTCTGACAATTCCCCCATGATGGCGGCCGTGGTCCTACCTCCTTGACAGCGTTTTACATGAGTATAAAAAATTATTTTTCAGAAGTCCTGGCACAGAGAAATATGCACAAAGAACCTACAGGGGGTGTGTATAATACTTTACAAGGCACTGTTGGTGGGGTTTACGGCGATGAGAGATTCCCTTCCAATATAACCTCAAAAAAATGCAAAATTATTTAATTATTATGCTGTTTTCTATTTGATATGTAGCTTATTAGTAAAACAGAATTCTACATTTTATTTCAACTTTTACTTTATTTTTAGTCTCATCTATTATTATGTATATTTTCGTCCTACAACTCCCAGGGGGCTTCGGGAGCGTGGATAATTAACTTAATTATTAGAGCTATTGTTTTTCTACTTATCCCTTGGGGAACCTATATGAAGAATCAAGGAGAAGATGAAAATACTGTAAACTCCCAGGGCGGCGGAGATACGGCTATATAAAGAGTCACCGCTAATCAATTCACGATTTACTGTCGACTAAATACCAATTTTCGAGTAAAATGATGGACAGACATAGAAAGGTGAGAATTAGGTGTTTTGTTTACTTAATTGATTTTCTGGATGACTTTATCTGTCTTTTACATTAAATCATTCAAGGGGTTCTGGATTCTGTTATAGTTTATGGTATTTATTTATGCTCCATTTTAATTGGGCGGGATCTGGACTTTGACTGGAACATTGCCAGATACAATTCTTCTCTTCTTATTCATCCACTATGTTGTAGATTGTCCTTATATGTGACCCAGTTTCGTAGTAACTTAAGCTGTTGGATGGATGCCTCACATATGACTCTAGGATACTTTGGTATACAGCGTCCACACCTGACTCGAAGACTGCAAGGTGTGCAGGTCCTGTGGCTGCATAATAAGCCCAGTCATCCAATTATATCAAGCAACTCCGCTTTGCTCTTGTCTGGCCACAAAACATTCTTCTAAAATTCTTGTGCCTGTTCAAATGCAAATTTCAAAGCCTAATCTCTGCTTCCATATTCAATTTTAACAATCTCATTAGTTTTGAGAAACAGTGTACAAGTTTGATGCTAAGCGGGGGTCTTAGATTACCCCTCCAGGACTTACTTTTCCAGAAATTAGATTGTTGTCCTTGGATACGACCACCACTGCTTGATTGATTGCACAAAGAAACAAATAGTTTAGCATATGCATGGCCACCTCTGCCAGAGTGTGTGGTGGCCGTATCCAAGGACAGCTGGTACTCGTTTTTAAGGGACAACATGGCTACATTTATGGGAAATTATCTTTACTTCCGTACATTTATCTAGGACATTCCAGTGGAAAAATTAAATGGATCGTCTGGATTTACTCTTCTTGGTTTTTCCGACTTTCACTGTAATCATCAGGCCCTCTTTGCCGTCTTTCTGGTTGTGTATATCCTTACATGGACCGGTAACTTACTCTTACTAAGTTCTATTAAATTATCTCCGCACTTGCACACTCTCATGTATTTTTTCTTGGGGAACCTTTCCTTCATAGACATTTGTTTCTCCACTGTAACTGTCCCAAAACTTCTCATGAACCTTCTTCAAGGCGGGGCGGAGATTACCTTCCTAGAATGCTTTGTCCAGATGTATGCATTTTATAGTTTGGGCAATGTAGAGAATCTTCTCTTGTCGGTGATGGCTTTTGACCGGTACTTGGCTATATGCAATCCCTTGCGTTACTCGTCCATGATGAACAGAAAAATACAGATTACACTGGTGGTCGCTTCTTGGGTTGTATCATGTCTTCACTCACTTTTGCATAGTTACACCGTATCACAATTGACCTATTGTGAGAACCGGCTGATTCCTCATTACTTCTGCGATATTACATCTCTACTTCAACTTTCCTGCTCGAGTACCACTCTGGCGGAGATCTTGATTTTCTCAGAAGGTTCCATTGAGGTGGTGACTCCCTTTCTGTTTATATTATATTCTTACTTGCTTATTGCTAAGGCCATAAAACGACTGAAGACCGCCAAGGGTCGTAGCAAAGCCTTCTCCTCCTGTTCGTCTCACCTGATTGTCATATATCTGTTCTATGGTTCTGTCATTTTCATTTACTTACGACCCCCGGCAAATTATTCGGCAGATTATAATCGCCTGGTGAGTGTCCTCTACACTGTGGTAACACCGACAATTAATCCTTTTATTTATAGCCTGAGGAACCAAGAAGTCAGAAATACTCTACAAAAATTCATAAAGAAGTCGTTCTTTGAAAAGAAGGCCATACAAATGTCTGTGATCAATGGCGCAGATAGTGTGGGAAATTTTTCAAGAGCTGGTGCATCGTGTGCTAGCACTTGATGTTTTTCCCCCACCTCGTGGGCCATTCCAGAGGTTCAAGCCTCTTATTATATCCAGGGCACAATTGTGTAGACAGATAATTCCATGCCAGGCCCTGCCCTTACCTGCCCACTTGATGTAGAGATGGTGCAATGGGGAAACTGCTACTTTTTCATGGCTTGTACGGCAGTTTAGGCCATGATGAATTCCCTCCACTGTGTCTATGGTTATAGAAAACTATGGCTACATACAGTACGTGGCAGTTTTGATGTCCTCTAAAATGATCAGTGTTAGAACCACAGCCCCAAGGGTATCAAATTTTATACCGTCGCTACACTAAATGCACCCATACAAAAGTTGTCATTTGATCACTAGTTTAGCCTTCAGAAACAAGAATTTGATTTAAAGGACATCTACGTCCCAAACTTATTTGCTCATTCATTTGGCTAGGGGATGACTTTGCTTTTTGCATGTCCGGGAATGGACAGATTATTGTAAAAACGACTTTATAAAAATATTCAAATGAGTCGGTGCAGTTCCAGTCTACATCACCCAAGCACCTCTCGGTTCCGCCACCTGATAATGTATGCCACCCCCTCCATGTTCATTGCAGATGGTCTGCCCAACGATCTGCAGATGTCACGATTGGCATTTGGACTGGACCAGAGGGACCGGATAGAGCCACAGCCGGATCCGGACATATAGTGGGCAATTCACCAACACTTGGTGGGGACCACTTTAAGGGCAAAGTGTGCGCCCCGGGAGCCCACCCTATGATCCAACCAAATATGGAAGGGGTACTTCCATTATGTTATTTATAGCAAAAAAGCAACCACCAACTGTGCTTTTTTTTTCTGCTGCAAAAGTTCAGAAACGGCCAGTGTAAACTTGTAGGCTGCACCTGCATTTTTAGTTAACTTATGTAGTATGATACTTGGCTGAGCATTCATGTATTGGCAAAGTCTAAAGGCGAAAAAACTACAGCTCTTATCTTCTAATCCATAATAACAAATGGTGAAGTTCAAGATGGCTGATCCTGTGTACCTCAGTGAATCAGTAGACCACCATATGCTTTATATATATTGTCAAAGACATAACATACTGAACACTTCTCAGCTGAGGAGCAACCAGTGACTTCCTCTGAAGGAAGCAGTACAAGAACAGTGTATGAAACACCATCTCTTCAAACACAATGGGGGAGAAGCATGAAGCTGTCTGTGCAAGAAATCTGGAGTACAAAATATCTGAACTGTCTTGTGACACATATATTTAAGGGGTTGGCTACTTTACCTCACGTTTTTTGTATTGTGCACGTGTGGGGGCAGGTAATTTATCAACATACATCAATTACAAGATCTGCAGCGTTATATATTGATATATAAATTGAAGCCTCCTGTCTTCGACTTCATTAGCCAGACCTTCCTGTCCATAGAATTGATGTAGATCTCTATCTGTCCATGAGCAATAGTCCTACCAGGACTTTATGATGGTATTCATAAACACAAGCTTAAGGTCCCGGCAGGGTTTCTTAAAGGAAATTTACCATCAAAATCCATTCTGTTAAACCAGGGACCTTGCTCATAGATCCAGGCACCAGGACTGTGGGAATCTTCTTATGTGTTATTCATGGCCTGAAGGACTCCTTGGGTGTTACCAGAGTCACTCCACGCTACAGCTTCACAGGCTGTTACAGGGTCTCTCCCTCTATTTCTTTTGTCTATAATATCTGCATAACATAGGACTTTACTCATGATCATAGTCCATAGCATCATGGCTACTCTGTGATTCCTTGGGAAAGTATAGGCTCATCATCACCTGTGGTCCCACGTCTTCTTTGATTGTCCTTTGTAGTTCTGCGGCCTGTGGGATCCACATCTGGCTCATCTTAATGTATCTAAGAATGTCCATGTTGGCTGTCAGTAGATATAGAGACACCTATCCACAGTCAGCGATGAAACCCCTTGTGGTGCTGAACAAATGCTCTGATAGGACACATGGCGCAGGACAGGCCAGCATCTCCAAGGCATATAGGGCAAGCTCTATTAACCTGGTGCTTATGGGGGGTAAAATTCCAAAATTGAACCCTAAAGCACAGTACTCTCTCCATTTCTTTTCACCATTTCACCATTGGCTTAAGACTTCACACCAATCGCAGCCACCTACAGAAATTCTCAGGCGACTCTGTGAGGTCGGTTTCCCACGTGCCGTTTTTGTTGTCCAAAACGCATACATACACAGCACAGGCTACATTTCAGGAGCGAGCTCAGGACGGGATTAAAGTCATGTGTTCCTGGGCTGGTCAGGACGGACAGCAACGAGAGGAAGAAACAAGATGGAGAAGAGACTAATCAAGAATGGGACAACGCTGGAGAATTCCTAATAAAGGTAAGTTAGGAAAATGTGGATAATCCTGCCCCCCACCAATAATAATTTTTTTTTTTTAACTGTATTTATTGAGAGTTTTTCCAATTTTATAAGAGAACAAGACCCCAACATAGGGTCATCAATACAAACATTGAATCTGCAATGCTTAATTTTTATATTAAAGAGGCCAACCCCTTTAATGGTGAACAGAAGAGATGGTCACAGACCTGTAAGGGCGCGTTCACACGTTGCGTTTTGGTTAAATTTTCATTGCGTTTGGAACGCATATACAACAGCTGATGTGAGGTAATTTGCCTAATTACATTACCGTTTACGTTTGTAAACGCAGTGTTAACGCATGCGTTAACAAAACGCATGCGTTAACGTTTTGTTAAAGCATGCGTTAACATCACGTTTACGATGCATTTTGTTAACGCATGCGTTAACAGTGATGAAATTAGGCAAATCACCTTTCCTCAGCTGTTGTATATGCGTTTCAAACGCAATGAAAACGCAGGTCAAAACGCAACGTGTGAACGCGCCCTAAAAGAACAAACCCCGCTGTGTTCCCATCAACATCAAAGGTCAGGAAATTGAACAGGTGAACTCCTTAAAGTACCTGGGCGTAAACATAGACCACAAATTAGGGTGGGAAGTGAACAGCGTCAAAGTATACAAAAAGGCGTGGCCACTTTTGTACTTTTTCAGGGAACTCAAATCTTTCACATCTGCAACAAGTTACTCAGAATGTTATACGAGTCCACAATAGCCACTATCCTATTCTTTTCTGTTGTGTGCCGGCGACATAGCATAAAGGAACGAGACAAAAATAAACCGGGCAGGTGGATGGCCAACAGAACCCCAGCTAGGAGAGTATGTAGTGAAAAAGCAAAGGTGGGGGGGGAGTGTCACATGTGCACATGTTCCAAACTACACAGAGAACCCTCTCCCCCTGTCCTCTGTTATCTATACTCTACCTGTCTTGGCTTCTGGACCAACAGAATCCTGGTTCGTACCAGAGTTATATCTAACAAGAGCTGGTGGCAGGTTACATTCTGTTTCTCTGCAGCTGGTGGAAAGGGTCTTTTAGCCTTTCAGGGTTGTGGGCAAGAGTTGTACAACTCCAGAGGTATGTCTCGACAACTTTAACTACCATCCCTTCCTGAGGCAGGTGGACTTGAATCCTACTCTGAGCCCAGCTTGGATGTCCTTATGTCTCAGTGGCTTACTGATTTCCTCTCCTATAACTCCCTGGGTGCAGAGGTTGCCGCACTGGTGTAGGATGTTGGTAGTAACTGAGAGGGCCCATGATGTATTGGTACGGAGCAGGAACACAGAGATGATGGAGGGAGGAAGCATTGAGGTGACGTAAACCAGAACCTACTTCACTGAAGAAATCATCCATACAGAATGGAGCTACAGGCCATGGGTTACAGGCTGTTTCGCTGAGTCCAGTCTCCTGCACTAGTAGCGCCTTTCACCACCTACCATCCACAATTCCCCTCTAGCGGGGCGCAGCCTCTATGGACCCCGAGGTCACATGACTGTCGGGTATGTAAGTGTTTGTTCTTATCAGTCTCAGTGCAGGAAAACACACACTTAAGGCCTATTGCTCACGAACGAGTTTGATGCGTTGAACCCGCATCAATCTCACATTATGTGCTTGCTGGAACGTCCGTCCCAAACGCTCAGAAATCAGAACTAAACTCAGCATGTCAGTTGAGTTCCGTTTTTTTTGTGAGAGTTTGGGTCAAACATTCCAGCAGGCACAAAATGCAATTTGGATGTATAAAACTGGCTTGTGGGCAATGGGTCTAACACATATAAACAATTATATAGGAAATACACATTAATTTCCCCCAAAATTTGTGAAAAGTCCCCATAATGCAAAACGTTGTAGTTACCTTATTTACGCAAAATTATACATATTATATATCAAACCAACTGTCACAAAATAGTAAATTCATTTCTTTAACTGCAAAGGAAAAGTAAAAATGAAAAAAAAAGTTTCAATGTATCACTCAAAAAATGATGATATGTCCCTTAAAAACCCCTAGAATGCTCTATGATACCCCCCTGCGAGGGGCATATGTTATGCCATGACCTATTATAAGGCACTATTATGCTTAATTCAGTAAAATTTGGTTGAAACTAAAAACCCTAGAAAGCGTATTGGGTTGGGGGGGGGGGGTCTTTTAGGCCCCCGTGCTTACTTTTCTGCTATTATCTGCAAAATTACTTTAATTAGAATTTTGAAACTACGTATATCTCAGGTATGTTGTTGTTGTTAATATCCAGTTGTTCATAGAATTTTGTGTAGGCATTTTGGTGAAAACCACATCTGTCTATTTTTATCATGTACAGTCAGTTCCATAGGTTTGTTCTTTAGTTGAATTTGTATATAAGTCGAAACTGTATATTTTCTAATTGTAACTCCAGACAAAATCTTTTTTTGCCCCAGTGACAATTGGAGTTTCAAAATTTTTGCTGTAATGGGACGAAGGATTATCAATAAAGCTTCATTACAGACACTTTACAGCTGATCATTGCAGTCTGGCACTATAGTAAAGTATTCAGAGAGCTTCACCACAGGTCACAGTGGGCAGAGGGGTCCGTCTGTAACTAGGGGTCGTCTTCAGTGTTCTTAAGTAGGGGACCGCCTGTACTCAGGAGTGTTTGTGTTTTAAGTTACTTTATTTGTGGTCAGGGCCAAGGGGATGGATCATGCCATGTGAGGATGTCCTATGATTTTGGGAAGGAGCGATAAAGCCATAACATAATTGCAGGGCCTACTAAGAAGCCAAACTGACGAAAAGTTCCTCATTCAATGAAACACAATCCACAGCGATTACTTTATGAGATTGTCTTTGGTTTCAACAAAAAAGCAACACTAGTATCTTACAAAGCGAAGGCCCGTTGCCTGTTGTTCAATAAAGAACTGTAAGTTGATTTGCACAATGTTGCCTCCGTCTGATCCCTGGGTACAGCTGTTACCACCACGGGCTTCCCCATCCATTACCTAGGGACCTATCTTACAGATGCTCGGGGTTGCCCCAGGGCAGTACATCAGCCTCTCCCTCCATATTTCTTGCACACACCACCTGCTGGAGACTTGCCAGGCTGTAGGACAGCCCTCCGCTCCCCACACCAAGCACCATGACATCAGCACACCCTAGGCCGCAACCGCCAACCACTCCAGTATCCTGGGCCCCGGCTCCCTCCAGACCTCCATGCAAAGAGGAAGGACAGGAGACGCCTATTCTTGAAGGACCTTATCCATGGACTTGTAATGCCTCACATGATGGAGCGAAGCAACACAAAATGCTGCCAAAGCAAAGGAAAGAGGCAATGATACAATGTGGCGACCAGTTTCAGGATATTCCAGAGCAGAGGAGAAAGAAAACCAAAGCGTTGTTTCATTTGTCCAAGAAACTAAGAGAGGAAAACTGAACGATATTGTACGACTTGTGGGGAAAATGTCTGTAAAAAACATTCTTCGGAAAAGATAACGTGAAAATTATTTGGAAAACCAATAAAATTGAAAAGAAAAAGTTAGAAAAGAAATGTTCCTCCAGCTCGTTTACTCCAGATTTACATGCCTGTATACATAAATAACATGTTTTTTGGTGTTTTCTACAAAAAATGTTTTAAATAAAATGTTGTCGATCAGTCATATCTTCTATAAAAGTTATCTAATGTGAGTTTTTCCATATGATTTGTACGGGGGACCTCAAAGGTCCCCGTTACGTAAAAGTGTCGATTTCTGACGTCACGCATTCTGGGGTTAAAGAACTATATCTGCAAAATCTCTGAAAATGTCCAGTCATTAAAGGCTTTTCAGGCCTTGTCACTATGGGGTTAAACTGGAAAGCATTCCAAATTCCCTGAAAAGCTCTGAGGCCTTTTGTATTTTATTCAACCCCCTTTTTAACCCTTTCATTGTACTGCTGATCTTCTGCCAGACATTTCTGTCTATGTACCACAGCCCGCCTTGGTAACAGGATCCCTTTAATTGCAGGAGGCGGTACTCTGTCGTCATGACAATGTGGTAGCTGCTTCCTGTTGCCATACTGACAGGTGTGCCGACCAATCAGAGGAGGCTGTGGGGTGGAACAGAGGACAATGTGGCTGTGACTGTGTTGTATATGACTGCGAGTGAGGCCCATGTCTGTGTAGGGTCTTCGTAGCCCCCTGTGACTGTAAGGCCCGGAGTTAACAGGACCTGGAGCGGAGACCTGGGCAGAACGCAGAGGAGTCAGGAGACCCCCGACCATCACATCGCCGTCAGAGTAAGAAGTGACTGCTGCCCTTGCACAGCCGCCTCACATGAGAGGACACCATACAGGTAACACGGCATACAGTATATACAGACATCAGCAGTAACTATATACAACATGTAATTTGTATGGCTTGATCGCCGTATACGGTTCTATCAGCAGATTATAAATTCTGCTATTTTTAGCAAATATTTCTCTGACAATACTACATGTAGTTAATGATTATGGCAAATCGGTCTATTACCTCCCTGGCAGAAATGTCTGTATCTCTCCCTTATATCTATAGAGATAAGTAGCTAAGCTTGGTTGTGCTGTGCCCCAATTCAATCCATGAGGCCATATACAAAGGAGCCAACACACCGGTACATAGAGGTGATATACACATTGGAGGGGACTACACGGGTCCATAAGGGTAATGTACACATAGGAGGGGACTACACAGGTACATAAATGTGTAATGTACACATAGGAGGGATACACACAGGTACATAAATGTGTAATGTACACATAGGAGGGGTACACACAGGTACATAAGGGTAATGTACACATAGGAGGGGTACACACAGGTACATAAGGGTAATGTACACATAGGAGGGGTACACACAGGTACATAAGGGTAATGTACACATAGGAGGGGTACACACAGGTACATAAGGGTAATGTACACATAGGAGGGGTACACACAGGTACATAAGGGTAATGTACACATAGGAGGGGTACATAAGGGTAATGTACACATAGGAGGGGTACACACAGGTACATAAGGGTAATGTACACATAGGAGGGGTACACACAGGTACATAAGGGTAATGTACACATAGGAGGGGTACAGAAGTGTAATGTACACACAGGTGCATAAGGGTAATGTACACATAGGAGGGGACTACACGGGTACATAAGGGTAATGTACACATAGGAGGGGACTACACGGGTACATAAGGGTAATGTACACATAGGAGGGGTACAGAAGTGTAATGTACACACAGGTGCATAAGGGTAATGTACACATAGGAGGGGACTACACGGGTACATAAGGGTAATGTACACATAGGAGGGGACTACACGGGTACATAAGGGTAATGTACACATAGGAGGGGTACACACAGGTACATAAGGGTAATGTACACATATGAGGGGACTACACAGAGGGGATACACACAGGTAATGTACACATATGAGGGGAACACATGGGTGTGTGTATCTCTCCCTTGTATCTGTAGGATATTTGCCCTTCACTCTTCCTCCTTCTTAGTAGATAAAACTCTTTTCTCTCTCATTTTGAGCCCTTTCCCTCATCATTTTCTGTACATTTTACCTCAGGATCCTCTTCTTTCCCTTCTCTCTCATAAACTGCCTCAGCTTCTCCTCATGTCTCTCCCTCTTCCTATTTGCCAGTTATTTCAGAGGGAGGAGCAATGAGCTATCAGGATTGTCAGCTCCTCCTTAGCTAAGCTTGGTTGTGCTGTGCTCCAATACAATCCATAAGGCTGTATACATGGAGCCAAAACACTGGTACACAGAGGTGATATAAACATAGGAGGGGACTACACACAGATACATAAGGGTATGGAGGCCTAGGAGGGGCGCGCACAGAGGCGATGGAGGCCTAGGAGGGGCGCGCACAGAGGCGATGGAGGCCTAGGAGGGGCGCGCACAGAGGCGATGGAGGCCTAGGAGGGGCGCGCACAGAGGCGATGGAGGCCTAGGAGGGGCGCGCACAGAGGCGATGGAGGCCTAGGAGGGGCGCGCACAGAGGCGATGGAGGCCTAGGAGGGGCGCGCACAGAGGCGATGGAGGCCTAGGAGGGGCGCGCACAGAGGCGATGGAGGCCTAGGAGGGGCGCGCACAGAGGCGATGGAGGCCTAGGAGGGGCGCGCACAGAGGCGATGGAGGCCTAGGAGGGGCGCGCACAGAGGCGATGGAGGCCTAGGAGGGGCGCGCACAGAGGCGATGGAGGCCTAGGAGGGGCGCGCACAGAGGCGATGGACGCCTAGGTACACACAGAGGTACATAGAGCAATAATCTTTATTTAAAATGAATTTAAGTAAAGTTTTAAAAGTGGGAGGTGTGAGCGTTAGCAGCAGCCTATGATTGGGTGCTACCAATGTTCAGGGTGTGTCTCAAGTGACAACTGTTGGACAGTGACATCATTGGATACATCCCAGAGCGTACACTCAGCGGAGGCCAGGAAAAAAGGCCATACAGTTGTTTCTGCTCTCTCAGAGCTTCTGATGGCCTCTACATTACTCTCCTGCATGAGGAAATCACACAGTCTGCTGCATCTTTCTATCTTGTGTCTTCTGGCGGATGCAATTTATATTGTAGAGGAGCAAAAAGGAGGTCCCCACCTGCCAGTATATGTCTATAGATCATGAACTTCCCTGGCATAAACGTGTACATAAAAACATATGTGAATGTGGGGGTCGTAACCTATTAACTATTGAACGGATACTCCGGCACAAAACGCGTTGGTCTTGCTGTGTCCTTATCAATGAAGTGATGTTTCATGCACCTTTTTAAATGGAATCAATAAAGTGCAGTTGATTTTACTTATCCCGTGGACATGCTGGAGTATTCTTCCTATTGTATGCTGAGTCGCTGAAGGTTTGACGTATCTCTCCGTGCACCTAGGCTGTGGCGGTGAGATGGACTCTATTTTCTTATAGCTATTAATTATTGAAGCCCTCTATGATCCATATATGACTTAGAACCTCTCCTTTCCATAAATCTTCCAGCAGTACTAGATCCTTCCAGAACGCTCCTTCTCCTGAGTGACCCACCGAGGATGGACAAGGACAGGAATGAGACCACCAGGACCATATTGGACCTCACCTTGGAGATCATCTACCTGCTGACCGGAGAGGTAAACTCATTTGTTACAGTATATTAGGAGATAAGGTGTATAATGAGGGAGGACGTGCAAGATGCCTGTACCGAGGCAATAGACATTTCGCATCGGGCTGCGTATTTTCCTAATATTCATCTGTTTTCCAGTATTACTCTGTAACCATTAAAAATGGTTTCCATGTCAGCAGCGGAGGAGATCCTTTACTGTAAGAGAAGAAAAACTCTGATACCACCGTATCATTCTGATCTCTGGATCCCTTTCTTGTATGTAATACTAGTTATGCGTAGACAGTTGTTGGGTTCTTAACCCCTTTCGGACTAGGCCTCAGAAGACTTAACTGACCTGAGCATTTTTTATGACTTTTCATACTTATTGGTTCAAGGTCCATAACTCCCTTTTTGTGAAATATCGTAAGATTTTTTTCTGTATTTTATTTTTTTTCTTGACACTTGGAGACCGTTAAAAATAAACAGTTAGCGGACCTTTTTTCTATTTTTATTCTTTGGTGGTGCTATGGCTGCATTATGTCAGCCACTATTCAGCCAGCTATCATCTGCCAGCCCAATGTATTTGATATGGATACGGTGCCCTACGTGCATATAAAAATCGTCACGTATATACGGATTCATACAGTGCAGAAATACAGGACTGGAGAAGCCACACTTGTGAATGCAACTTTAGGCTACATTCACACGATGTATTCCCGCCGTACCGTAGTACGGTGGGCATACATCGGCGCCGGGGATAGCGCCGCTCACCCCTGCCCCTCTGCATAGAGTAACATAGGGCCTGGGGCCGTATTCCGTTGAAAGATAGGACATGTCCTACATTTCTACAGGCTACGGTACACATGTGCGGGACCGTACCGCTCCCTTACGGCGCCATGAGACCATTGAGGTGTATGGGGGACGTGTAGATGTTCGTGTGAATGTAGCCTTAACAAAACATCGCCAGCGTCCCCCCCCAGATCCACTTTAGAACTTACCTCTTCGTAGAAGCTGATCAGTTCGATCCATTCATAACAAACCCCATGCTGATGCTGGCTTATAAGGTTATGTACAGTGAGATACTTCAGGGTAGCCTCTCTAATAAAACCCTCAAATATTTTCAACAATGGATATTGGACTCACAGACATGGAAATCACATGGCCGCTTACTGCAAGGGTCTGTAGAGTCGGCGGCAGTGCAGACTCTGCTCCTCACTGCACTGCGCTGTATCAGTGCTATGCAGCGAGGAGTGGAGAAGGAAGAAGCGGTAATAAACCGCTTCTAGGGCTTCCGGCTGTCTCTGACCCTGTCCTGCCCCCACGATTAGTGCAGAAGAAAACTACAGCAACATCTAAAGACGTCGCTGTAGACTCTGGATATGTTGACGTCTATATTCAGTGGGTTGTCAGATTGATTTAATTCAGGGATTTGTTCTGACTTCTAAATATGTTGGTAAGGATTATTGTTTGTTTTTTCTTCATTCACAGGATTACACAGTAGTGAAGAAGTCGTCTGGTGAGTGTGTGACCCCCCGTGTATCAGGAGGATGGACCCAAGGCCCCATCACCGAGCCTCCACCTCATTCACTGATACATGAGCAGAAGATCCTAGAACTTACCTCCAGGATCACTGAGCTGCTGAGCGGAGAGGTGAGCGCTGCCGGGAATGCTGGGACATTATATAATAACACAAGGGAGGGGTCCGGGGGATGACTGTGTCATTGTGTGTGTCAGGTTCCTATAAGATGTCAGGATGTGGCTGTCTATTTCTCCATGGAGGAGTGGGAGTATGTAGAAGGACACAAGGACCTGTACAAGGAGGTCATGATGGAGGACCACCAGCCCCTCACATCACCAGGTAAGAGGAGAGTAAATGAAGTTCTTGAATGTTTTGTGTTGCCCTTTTTTAAAAGCAAAATGTGATCATGCAGAGTCAAAGATGGCTCCAAGGCAGCGAACTTTAGGGACCAGGGAGAGTGTGGAACCACCGGTTGGGTCTAGTGGGAGTGATGTTTTAGGTGGGGGAAAGATTATAACTCACATTTATGAAAGCATTTGTTCCAGTTTTCTGTCTGACTTTGCTCTAAAAAGAATGTGTAAACTGGTCGCACATGTATTTAGAAAAAAATGTGAAGACCCAGCGTCAAGCGTTCATAATCTGCCGTGCTCTGCACGCTCAACAAGCAAACTGCACATAGTACAGACTGTACTAGTTTTGAAAAATGTGGGCCTATGAGGTTTGTTTTGTCCATTTTTGTAAGTTTTAGAAAATGGGAAGAGAAGAAGGATATGACTGATAGCCGCTCTTGAATTCAGGCTAGAAGAGAGGAAATAACTGGTCCTGAAATATAGATCTGTGTCATCAGCAGGGCGGGGCTTCCACAGCCAGGGGTGTAGGCGGAGCAGGGCGGGGCTCCCACGGCCAGGGGTGTAGGCGGAGCAGGGCGGGGCTCCCACGGCCGGGGGTGTAGGCGGAGCAGGGCGGGGCTCCCACGGCCGGGGGTGTAGGCGGAGCAGGGCGGGGCTCCCACGGCCGGGGGTGTAGGAGGAGCAGGGCGGGGCTCCCACGGCCGGGGGTGTAGGCGGAACAATAATGAAGGTCAGGATGAAGTCTCTCACACTCTCACTCAACTGCACCAAAAAAACTCATGTGTAATTTCAGGCCAATAGGATTGTTGTATATTTTATAAATTAAAAAATATTCTCTAAATCTGCTTTAACCCTTTTAGAAAATGGCAGTAGGAATTCTGAGGAAAATGTAACGTTTAGTGAAGTAGTGGTAGGAGAAGACGAGGAAGACGAAGAAGACGTGGTAGTCCTCGAGCGCTCTCTAGAGGAAAACCTTATCATAATTAAAGTAGAAGATGATGAATATGACTGCATGGATCTATCGATGGGCCTTAATCATAAGGAACCTTCTTACGGTCAGATTTCTAGCACAACTACGAGTCAAGGAGAGGACAAAAGATTTCAACATAATGAACAATTTTCTCAAAGCTTAGGTCTTGTTACACATGGAAGCCACACAACATGTGTTGGTCATAAATCGGGACTTGATCGACATGAGATAATTCACACAGGAGAGAAATCATTTTCATGTACCGTGTGTGGGAAATTCTTTGAAATGAAATCAAATTTGGTTACAGCTCACACAGAATGTGGTAAATGCGTCGTAGACCATTCAAAACGTGTGACGCGTGAGCGAACGCGCACCAGAGAGAATCCACGGATGTGTTCGGAATGTGGAAAATGTTTTAAAAGTGAATCGAGTCTTATTATACACGAGAGAACTCACACAGGGGAGAAGCCATTTTCCTGCTCTCTGTGTGGGAAATGTTTTACAAGTAAATCAAATCTTGTGATACACGAGAGAATTCACAATGGAGAGAAACCGTATTTATGTGCTCTGTGTGGGAAGAGCTTTACGAAAAAATCAAACTTTGATTCGCATGAGAAAACTCACACGGGAGAGAAGCCTTTCTCCTGTGCAGAATGTGGCAAACGGTTTTCCAAAAAATCTAATCTTGTTACTCATGAGAGAAGTCACACGGGAGAGAAACCATTTTCATGTCCAGAGTGTGGAAAACGGTTTATACACAGCTCACATCTTGTTATTCATAAGAGAATTCACACAGGAGAGAAGCCCTATCCGTGTCCAGAATGTGGCAAAGGCTTTATAGAAAAATCAAGCCTCGTTAAACATAGGAGAATTCACACCGGAGAGAGGCCATATGCCTGCAACCAATGTGTGAAAAGTTTTAAGACTATGGCCAAACTCAAGGACCATCAGAGAATTCACACGGGGGAGAGACCATTTTTGTGTTCAGTATGTGGGAGAGGTTTTATTACTAAATCTAGACTGAAGGATCATCAGAGAAAGGAGCATCAGAGAATTCAGATAGGGGATATCTAAATGTAGAATTTTTTTTTTTTTTTTTACTAGAAAGTAGTTTTGAATTGACACAAAAATTAATTTTATGTTTTGAATGTAAGAAAAGCTTTAAGAACAAATAAATCCTAATTCCTGGATGGTGTTATTTCTGTGTCTGAGATCCATGGAGAAAGTGATTATGAATCTAAGGAAAAAAAGGGAAAGTTTAAATGGGTCGGTCACCGATGAGAAGTTTTACCAAGGTAAATATAAAACCCCAGCCGGTAGAGTTTCTCTAGGGATCATGTGACGCTGGGCAGCAGGACTTGGGACTTCCTGTGTCCTGCCGCCATCAGGTGATTTGGAGGGTGGAGGTTCACTCATTTCTTTAGACACCCTTCCTTTTTGGATAACAACTCATATCAGTGGCTGCAGGGGGCGTGTTGATGTCTTTTGGACACAAACTCCTGCAGCTGGTGGGTCAGGCATTGTAGAAGCATTAGTGGATTAAGTACAATATGAGTGGCTCTATTAGGGTATTGTACTTACCCTGGTAAAGGTTCAAGTTAGTGGACAATCCCTGTAAGGATTGAGGAGATGTTATCAGTGGGGTCTGTCGGGACAAGAAGGGGAAGTCTTCTGTTTGTTCCTTATGATGCTTCCTGCACCTTCTAACCTTTTTAGAGATGGTCACGAATCGGGGGAGGTCTGGGGAGTCCGCTGGTGCTCACACACTTTCCAGGGTAGTACAAGAAATAAAAGCTCCTCTAGCTCGCCCCAACAACCTGCAGTCCTGTTTTCACCCCACGTGGGATCCGCATAAGTGCAACAGTTCCAGTCCGAATTAGTCAGACAATAAAACTGGAAAATATTTAGAAACGGGTCCTCTTTATTGTAGCATAAAATCCTCACAGCAGGCGGACAAACACGCCCAACGATTAATGCAACACGAATGCTCATAATCTCTAGCAGGACACATTGCGACAAGACAAGATCATTGGGTGCTCGTCTACCTGCTGTAAGGAATGTGTACAATAAAGAGGACCTGTTCCCCCAAGGCTTGAAGTGTGGCGGTTTTTCCCCTTTTGGCCTGGGTAGTACATTTCGCCATCTTGCCGCTGTCACACATACTATGACATCACTGAGGATGCTGGTAGGTTCACGTTTTTTGGATATACAGCAAATAATTAGTCTAAAGATGAGTTCCCGGCCAAATGTCCCATCACATATCAGCAGAGAAGTATCTAAATGTGGATCTACTCACATCCTAAGCATTATTTATGTGACTCCTGCATGTAACGGCACTACATTGGTCGTTCTCCTCGGCTTCTTCATGCATCATCACCAATGTGTGCCCTGACCAGCTGCAGGTCATCGAGAAGATGTGGAAGCTGTCCTTCTTCTTCCACCCTTTGTTGCCTTTGCCATTGTCGTCCCTACTGAGGGAGCTGCCCTTGCCTGATCTCATGTGGTTTTTGCCGAATCCTGATCTGATAAGTCATTAACTGCCTCACACTGCTCAAAGAGACGGTCCAACATACACAATGAGAAGGTTGAGCGTGTGGGTAGGTTGAAGATCAAGGTTAAACTTTTTTCTCTGCAAGTCCAGGAAAGCGCCTCCTGACCATTGCCAGGTCCTTCCATGCTACATTTTTTCAAATTGTTGGCCAGTTGTAGTTGGTGGCGGCACATCTGGAGGGGGGTTGGTTACTTGATGCAGTATAGCAGGTGAGGTACATGGTGGAGCTTCAGCTACCACTATGAAAGTAGGAAGAGGAGGATAAGTGGCTGTTTGATAATGACACACTGGGGTTTGTCCCATAGGTTCCTGATCTGTTCCTTCTGGAATAGATATGCTGGTTTGACTTTAATCTCGCATGATGTCATTAGGCCTCCTGGAAGTCATACTTGATGATAAGGAGCTGCCTTACAAGGTAGCTAAGAGGCAATGTTTTCCTTATCCCATCCTGGAAAACATTTTCATATTTCGCTGTGCTGTATATGACAGAGAGTGGGGCCCTCTGAGCCCCTGTGACTGTGCGGCCTGTAGCTGACAGGGTCTGGAGCAGAGACTTGCACGGAGGAGTCGGGAGACCCCCGTCTATCACATCACATGACATCTCACCGCTAGGGCTTGGATGAGGCATTTTTGGTGCCCTAGGCAGACAAGCAAAATTGCACGTCAATCCTTCTCCATCAGATAGAGAACAACATGGAAATCTTTCCCAGCCATGCTTCTGGGGAACATCTCCACACTTCTGGGGAAAATCAGTCAATATAATGTCCCCTAGATAACAGCTAAGTGCCCCCTGCATATAAGTATAATACACTTGCGACCCATCAATATACTATAATAAATACTTCCATATAATTTCCCCCTCATTTATCTGGCCCCAGTACACTTCCCCAGTATATAGGTAGTCCATGTCCTCAGTATATAGCCAGCCAGCCAGTCCACTGCCCCCAGTATATAGGCAGCCTGTACCCCTTGTAGTATATAGGCAGCCTGCCGTCTCTGTAGTATATAGCCAGTCTGCCCCCCCTGTAGTATATAACCAGCCTGCCACCCCTGAAGTGTATATAGCAAGCCTGTCCCTCCCTGTAGTGTATATAGCCAGCCCCCCCTGTAGTATATAGTCTGCCTTTCCCCTCTGTAGTATATAGCCTGCCTTTCCCCTCTGTAGTATATATAGCCAGCCTGCCCCCTCTGTACTATGTAACCAGCCTGCCCCCCAGGTAATATATAGCCAGCCTGTCCCCTCTGTACCATGTAACCAGCCTGCCCCCCTTTTAGTGTATATAGATAGCCACTGCAAAAAAAATAAAATAATACTTTCCTACCTGCGCTCCCTGGAACCACATGATCCCTCCCACGTCGCTGACGTCATAGAGGGAGCCCGCTGCGTACAGCAACCAGCGATCTGTAAGATACAGATATTGCTGATCGCTACTGAGGGTTGGGACGGCACCCCAGGATGGGAGGCGAGGGTAGCCCCCTAGGCGAACACTTACCCCTCGTCCCTTGCCTGGAAATCAAAACCTTGATATACATCAGAGAATTCAGCCAGAAGAGAAGCCATTTTCAAGTTCAGAAAGTGGGAAGAACTTTAAAGAAAGATCAAACCTCTTTACACATTATAAATTCCACCCAGAAGAGAAGCTTATCGATGTACAGAATATGAGAAATGTTTTATTACTAAAGCCAAACTCTGTGTCCATCAGAGAAGTCCCACTGGGGGAAACCATTTTCATGTTCTGAATGTGAGAAATACTTGAATTTTACAAGCAGTCTTAAGGACATTAGGTCATTGAGGAGTCAATGGCGTATGTAGTGGGTCGTGTGAGCCAGGCTGCACAGAGGCAAGGACAACCTGTCCTAGGTGGTAGGTGTCTCCTCCAATGGATCCCCCAGCCAGTCTCCAGTGAAACCTGTGAGCTGCACTGGGTGCCAGCCTGCCAGGAGAGAAACTCATCCTCGACATCCCTCTCCTCCAAAAGTGTCCCCTGGCTGACCAATGGAATAGCTGACAGCTATTGGTCCAGCAACCCAACCTGCGCACATTTACTTACATTCTCCCTGTAGTTCACTGAAAGTGCATTGTCCATGTATAATGCGCTGTGCGGGGAGTCACTAAGATCCTGCCCCCGATATCCTGCATGTGTCGCTTCCCCGCTCAGGTCCCCGGAGTTCACCTTCTTCTTCCTGGTGCATGTAAGTGCATTGTCCGTGTATAATGCGCTGTGCGGGGAGTCACTAAGATCCTGCGCCCGATATCCTGCATGTGTCACTTCCCCGCTCAGGTCCCCGGAGTTCACCTTCTTCTTCCTGGTGCATGTAAGTACATTGTCCGTGTATAATGCGCTGTGCGGGGAGTCACTAAGATCCTGCACCCGATATCCTGCATGTGTCACTTCCCCGCTCAGGTCCCCGGAGTTCACCTTCTTCTTCCTGGTGCATGTAAGTACATTGTCCGTGTATAATGCGCTGTGCGGGGAGTCACTAAGATCCTGCACCCAATATCCTGCATGTGTCGCTTCCCCGCTCAGGTCCCCGGAGTTCACCTTCTTCTTCCCGCTGCATGTAAGTACATTGTCCGTGTATAATGCACTGTGCGGGGAGTCACTAAGATCATGCGCCCGATATCTTGCATGTGTTGCTTCCCCGCTCAGGTCCCCAGAGTTCACCTTCTTCTTCCTGGTGCATGTAAGTGCATTGTCCGTGTATAATGCGCTGTGCGGGGAGTCACTAAGATCCTGCTCCCAATATCCTGAATGTGTCGCTTCCCCGCTCAGGTCCCCGGAGTTCACCTTCTTCTTCCTGGTGCATGTAAGTGCATTGTCCGTGTATAATGTGCTGTGCGGGGAGTCACTAAGATCATGCTCCCGATATCCTGCATGTGTCGCTTCCCCGCTCAGGTCCCCGGAGTTCACCTTCTTCTTCCTGGTGCATGTAAGTGCATTGTCCTTGTATAATGCGCTGTGCGGGGAGTCACTAAGATTGTGTGCCCGATATCCTGCATGTGTCGCTTCCCCGCTCAGGTCCCTGGAGTTCACCTTCTTCTTCCTGATACATGTAAGTGCATTGTCCGTGTATAATGCGCTGTGCGGGGAGTCACTAAGATCCTGCGCCCGATATCCTGCATGTGTCGCTTCCCCGATCAGGTCCCCGGAGTTCACCTTCTTCTTCCCTGTGCATGTAAGTGCATTGTCCGTGTATAATGCACTGTGCGGGGAGTCAATAAGATCCTGCGTCCGATATCCTGCATGTGTCACTTCCCCGCTCAGGTCCCCGGAGTTCACCTTCTTCTTCCTGGTGCATGTAAGTGCATTGTCCATGTATAATGCGCTGTGCGGGGAGTCACTAAGATCCTGCCCCCGATATCCTGCATGTGTCGCTTCCCCGCTCAGGTCCCCGGAGTTCACCTTCTTCTTCCTGGTGCATGTAAGTGCATTGTCCGTGTATAATGTGCTGTGCGGGGAGTCACTAAGATTGTGTGCCCGATATCCTGCATGTGTCGCTTCCCCGCTCAGGTCCCCGGAGTTCACCTTCTTCTTCCTGGTGCATGTAAGTGCATTGTCCGTGTATAATGTGCTGTGCGGGGAGTCACTAAGATTGTGTGCCCGATATACTGCATGTGTTGCTCCCCTGCTCAGGTCCCCGGAGTTGACCATCTTTTTACTGGTGCATTGTCTTGCGACACAATTTGAAAGTTAAATCGTGCGCTCAGTCCGAATAATTCAGATTGTCCAACGGCCGCCCCCCGTTTTGCATCGCATGGAAGCTGTGTCAAAAACCGATCACGCGCGACACAATCCCAGCGCAGACACCTGTTAAATACCTTTCCAAGCCATGTAATCCCCGAAAACTGCGCACAGTCCAACAAAAGTGCAGAACGCGACCCTTAGTAAATGAGCCCCATTGTTTTTGGACTGGCCTGATACTTATTAGTCGTCATCAGCACTGAACATACTGGGGCATATTGGGAGCACTGCTGAACAGCTGAATGTCGCTCATGGAGGTGAAGTGGTCAGGTGCTGTTGTTATTACTATCACTCATCTCTGTGTTCTGTAGCTGGAATACAAAATGTTTTAGTTAAACTGCATGAGAATATGAGGATAGAAATGCAGTTACTATCACCGCACTATAGGACAGTAGCCTGAATGACGGATCTGAAATGGGGCGGAAATTTGTTCAGGTCATCTCAACACTAGATAATATCCCCCAAGAGGAAGAGGAACAGACCTGGACAGGGGCATCAGAGGGCTCAACAGAGTCACTAGGGTCCGAAATCATAATTCTGCAAAGTTGTTAGCACTGACCTAGAGGCATCTGGTTCTTTAAATTTTCATATTTTGTGCCATCCCTGTTTTTTTCGAACCGGCCAAATGAAACCCAGAAGAGGAGCAGAGAAGACATTGGCACCTGGGCTGTAGTAGGGTCTTACATCTAGGAGACTGGAACATTGCAGTGTTGGTGAATGACATAGAATGTTTCCGGGGTGGTACAGTAGGCACTATGTTGCATATCTGGTAGGAATGCCCTCCTATCAAACAATTTTGGGACATCATTTAACAATTACACAATGATCTCTGTCATACATCTAGATCGAACTGACCTAAAGAATGATGAGAAAGTGTCATTTGGAACTAAAAGTGGAAGACGTAAAAAGCTTATAATAAAATGCAGCAACTGTGTTATTTCACTGCCTTTGGAATATTTTCCAGCTTCCCAGTACATGGCACAAAATATCAAATGATGCCATTTGTAAGTACAACGTGTTACACAGAAAACAAGCTCTCAGGCATCGCTGTAAGCAGAAGAATAAAACACGTATAGCAATTGGAATGTGAGGAGTAAAACACAGAAGAGAGCTGTGGAGTTAAAAGGTTAATAGTTGGAGGCGGTACTGTGTTGTCAGGACGACCCACTCTGTGCTTCCTGTTGTCATACTGACAGGCATGCTGACCAATCAGAGGAGGCTGTGAGGGAAGAAAACAGCAAAATGTGGCTGTGCAAGGTCCAGTGACTGTACAGCCTGGAGCTGACAGGACCTGGAGCAGAGACCTCAGCAGAACAGAGGAGTCAGGAGACCCCCGACCAGCACATCACATGATATCACACTGCTGCCAGAGACAGGAGATAGAAAGAAGTGACTGCAGCCCCCACACAGCCGCATGAAGCCCCCGCCTGACAGGAGAGCCCGAGCTACAGGTAACCCCCCGCCTGACAGGAGAGCCCGAGCTACAGGTAACCCCCCGCCTGACAGGAGAGCCCGAGCTACAGGAACCCCCCCGCCTGACAGGAGAGCCCGAGCTACAGGTAACCCCCCGCCTGACAGGAGAGCCCGAGCTACAGGTAACCCCCCGCCTGACAGGAGAGCCCGAGCTACAGGTAACCCCCCGCCTGACAGGAGAGCCCGAGCTACAGGTAACCCCCCGCCTGACAGGAGAGCCCGAGCTACAGGTAACCCCCCGCCTGACAGGAGAGCCTGAGCTACAGGTAACCCCCCGCCTGACAGGAGAGCCCGAGCTACAGGTAACCCCCCGCCTGACAGGAGAGCCCGAGCTACAGGTAACCCCCCGCCTGACAGGAGAGCCCGAGCTACAGGTAACCCCCCGCCTGACAGGAGAGCCCGAGCTACAGGTAACCCCCCGCCTGACAGGAGAGCCCGAGCTACAGGTAACCCCCCGCCTGACAGGAGAGCCCGAGCTACAGGTAACCCCCCGCCTGACAGGAGGGCCCGAGCTACAGGTAACACCCCGCCTGACAGGAGAGCCCGAGCTACAGGTAACCCCCCCGCCTGACAGGAGAGCCCGAGCTACAGGTAACCCCTCACCTGACAGGAGAGCCCGAGCTACAGGTAACCCCCCCGCCTGACAGGAGAGCCGGAGATACAGGTAACCCCCCGCCTGACAGGAGAGCCCGAGCTACAGGTAACCCCCCGCCTGACAGGAGAGCCCGAGCTACAAATAACCCCCCGCCTGACAGGAGAGCCCGAGCTACAGGTAACCCCCCGCCTGACAGGAGAGCCCGAGCTACAGGTAACCCCCCGCCTGACAGGAGAGCCCGAGCTACAGGTAACCCCCCGCCTGACAGGAGAGCCCGAGCTACAGGTAACCCCCCGCCTGACAGGAGAGCCCGAGCTACAGGTAACCCCCCCGCCTGACAGGAGAGCCCGAGCTACAGGTAACCCCCCGCCTGACAGGAGAGCCCGAGTTACAGGTAACCCCTCGCCTGACAGGAGAGCCCGAGCTACAGGTAACCCCCCGCCTGACAGGAGAGCCCGAGCTACAGGTAACCCCCCGCCTGACAGGAGAGCCCGAGCTACAGGTAACCCCTCACCTGACAGGAGAGCCCGAGCTACAGGTAACCCCCCCACCTGACAGGAGAGCCGGAGATACAGGTAACCCCCTGCCTGACAGGAGAGCCCGATCTACAGGTAACCCCCCGCCTGACAGGAGAGCCCGATCTACAGGTAACCCCCCGCCTGACAGGAGAGCCCGAGCTACAGGTAACCCCTCGCCTGACAGGAGAGCCCGAGCTACAGGTAACCCCCCGCCTGACAGGAGAGCCCGAGCTACAGGTAACCCCTCACCTGACAGGAGAGCCCGAGCTACAGGTAACCCCCCCACCTGACAGGAGAGCCGGAGATACAGGTAACCCCCTGCCTGACAGGAGAGCCCGATCTACAGGTAACCCCCCGCCTGACAGGAGAGCCCGAGCTACAGGTAACCCCCCGCCTGACAGGAGAGCCCGAGCTACAGGTAACCCTCCGCCTGACAGGAGAGCCCGAGCTACAGGTAACCCCCCGCCTGACAGGAGAGCCCGAGCTACAGGTAACCCCTCGCCTGACAGGAGAGCCCGAGCTACAGGTAACCCCTCGCCTGACAGGAGAGCCCGAGCTACAGGTAACCCCCCGCCTGACAGGAGAGCCCGAGCTACAGGTAACCCCTCACCTGACAGGAGAGCCCGAGCTACAGGTAACCCCCCCGCCTGACAGGAGAGCCGGAGATACAGGTAACCCCCTGCCTGACAGGAGAGCCCGATCTACAGGTAACCCCCCGCCTGACAGGAGAGCCCGATCTACAGGTAACCCCCCGCCTGACAGGAGAGCCCGAGCTACAGGTAACCCCCCGCCTGACAGGAGAGCCCGAGCTACAGGTAACCCCCCGCCTGACAGGAGAGCCCGAGCTACAGGTAACCCCCCGCCTGACAGGAGAGCCCGAGCTACAGGTAACCCCCCCCCCCCGCCTGACAGGAGAGCCCGAGCTACAGGTAACCCCCCCCCCCCGCCTGACAGGAGAGCCCGAGTTACAGGTAACCCCCCCGCCTGACAGGAGAGCCCGAGCTACAGGTAACCCCCCGCCTGACAGGAGAGCCCGAGCTACAGGTAACCCCCGCCTGACAGGAGAGACCACGACGAAATCAGGTCATAAGAAGCTAAAAGAGGGGCACACAATACTATGTCAGTGCTTGGTTTACAATCGCTGTATGACAAATCTTTCCTTTCCATAAATCTTCCTGCAGTACCAGATCCTTCCAGAACGCTCCTTCTCCTGAGTGACCCACCGAGGATGGACAAGGACAGGAATGAGACCACCAGGAGAATATTAGACCTCACCCTGGAGATCATCTACCTGCTGACCGGAGAGGTAGTCTATACTTCATATCAGTTATGGTGAACCTTTCAGAGACCAAGTGTCCAAATTGCATCCAAAAACCCACTTATTGTAAAAACCTCTCATTATTAAGTAGTTTTCTGGCTCCCGTAGCAGGAAGATCAGCAGGTCCTGGAGCAGGAAGATCAGCAGGTCCTGGAGCAGGAAGAACAGCAGGTCCTGGAGCAGGAAGAACAGCAGGTCCCGGAGCAGGAAGAACAGCATGTCCTGGAGTAGGAGCTCCAATCATTATTCCACCCTTTCAGCCCCTATTTCTATTAGGGCCGATCACGGCGAACCTTGGCTCTCTGCAACAGCAGGAGGATCCATTGAGTCACTCAGTACCTAGAACTGTGAATATGTCCTGGTGCCGTGGTCCAGGAGATTAGGCCATGTCTCACTGAAGGCATCTCAAGAGTGGGTCTGCCCACAGCCTACAGAGTCTGAATTTATAGACTTGCTCTGTCCATACAGTTCTGGAATATTCTGAGGCTTCCAACCAATCACAGCCTTGCCTACCTCAGAAAAGTTACATTAATTTCAAATACAAATAGATAGCACATTAACTCCTTAGTGGCAGGCAGGATGTAATACAGATGTGAACTCTCATTTTGGGCAGTAGGTGACAGCTAAGGATCATTATTGGATTACTTTAGAATAGACCAGATGAAACTACAGAGGAAAATTACCGGATTAAGGATGATATACACTTAAAGGGCATCTACCACCAGGATGAAGGACTGTATGTAAATGAGCCTGAGGGGCTCCAGGCTCCATAGTTGTTAATGGTGCTCAGGCTCTTTCATCCTGGTGGTAGATGTTCTGTAATGGTGAATTTAGTGATGACCCTTCTTGCGGGACATTACATATGAAGGGCTCTGAGTGCCATCACAGCCCTATATTATATTATTGTATGGATATTATACAATGGCAAAATAAAAAAACACCGGCTCACCCTGTCACCCAGGACAATATTCCCGATTTCTCGCCAAAGCATTATACCGAAGGAGAAACATTCAGTTCAGTTCTGGAGGTGTCACGTCCATATGGATTGTGATGAAACAGAACCGGTCTATAGAAGAAATTTATTAATAGAGTCCAAAACATTTTATATTTTTCTCTTCAGAATTCCCCAAAATAGTCAGACATCCTAAGTTTTAGATGCGTTGAATCATTTACTCTCTTCATACACAGGATTACACAATAGTGAAGAAGACTCCAGGTGACTCTACGACTCCCAACATCCATCTCCATGAGTCAGTAAGAGAGGGCTCGACCCAGAGCCCCATCACCCAGCCTCCACCTCATTCACTGATACATGAGCAGAAGATCCTAGAACTTACCTCCAGGATCACTGAGCTGCTGAGCGGAGAGGTGAGCGCTGCCGGGAATGCTGGGACATTATATAATAACACAAGGGAGGGGTCCGGGGGATGACTGTGTCATTGTGTGTGTCAGGTTCCTATAAGATGTCAGGATGTGGCTGTCTATTTCTCCATGGAGGAGTGGGAGTATGTAGAAGGACACAAGGACCTGTATAAGGAGGTCATGATGGAGGACCACCAGCCCCTCACATCACCAGGTGAGAGGAGAGTAAAGTCTCCTATTTGAGTCTAGGAGGGACAGCAGGGGTTTATATGATTTAGAGAATAATGTGAATGAATTCGACCTGGACTCCTTTAGAATTAATAGTGAAAATCCACCTACCGGCCGCACATAGTAACATTGACAGTAAGCTCCACCCACTGGGAAAAATCCCTTTTAGTGATCATCTTAAAAGTCGGACGGAAAAGTGGATTTATTGCAGTCTTTGAGCCAAGAATGGAAAGTCGGACAACAATTTAAATTCAAACAACACCAAAAACTGCATCACAGACCAGTACGGATGTTAAAAATGTTGTTGTTGGTTTAAAAAAAAAAAAAACTGAAATATTTTTTCCAATTTTTACAGAAAATAATACATCTCAGGAATGTGTCATGTCATCATTAAATTTGAAAGCAGAAGATGAAAAAATCATGGATCAATCTTCAGAGGAAAACCACATCAACCAACTTGGAGACAACTGTACAAAACCATCAAACAATCATAAGGAACCTTCCCCCGATCGCTCACAGATTTCTACCACAACTACAAAGCAAAAAGAGGGTAAAAGATTTCAGTGCGATGAATGTGGAAGACAGTTTTCCAACCACAAAGGTCTGGTCAAACATCGAAAGAGCCACACGTTGGAGAAGCCACACTCCTGTCCAGAATGTGGGAAATGCTTTACCCGTAAAGCAAACCTTGTCCGGCATGAGAGAACTCACAAAGGGGAGAAGCCGTATTCATGTTCAGAATGTGGGAAAAGGTTCATAGAAAAACGAAATCTTCTACTACATGGACCAATTCACACAGGAGAGAAGCCACACTCCTGTCCAGAATGTGGGAAAGGTTTTTACCGTAAATCAGAACTTGATTTGCACAAGAGAATTCACACAGGAGAGATGCTATATTCATGTTCTGTATGTGGGAAAGGTTATAACCAGAAATCGAGGCTGGTCGTACATAAAATAAGTCACACTGGGAAGAAGCCATTTTCGTGCTCTGTATGCAAGAAATATTTTTCAGATAAAGTAAGTTTTGTTAGACACGAGAGAATTCACACAGGAGAGAATTCCTATTCATGTTCTCTATGTGGGAAGAGCTTCGCGAATAGATCAGACTTAATGAAACATGAGATGGTACACACCGGAGAGAAACCATTCTCGTGTTCACAATGTGGGAAATGTTTTATTAGGAAAAAAAGCCTAATTAATCACGAGAGAAGTCACACAAGAGAGAAACCATTTTCGTGTCGAGAATGTGGAAAAAGTTTTACTTTTAAATCCCATCTTGTTTCACATGAGAGAACTCACACAGACGAGAGACCATTTTCGTGTTCAGAATGTGGGAAATGCTTTAAAGAAAGATCAAACCTTTTCACACATTCTAAGCTTCACACAGGAGAAAAGCCATTCACATGCTCGGAATGTGAGAAAAGGTTTGCCACTAAAGCCGGCCTCGAAAGTCACCAGAGAACTCACACAGAAGAGAGACCATTTTCGTGTTCAGAATGTGGGAAATGCTTTAAAGAAAGATCAAGCCTTAACACACATTCTAAGCTTCACACCGGAGAGAAGCCATACGCATGCTCGGAATGTGATAAAAGTTTTGCTACGAAAGCCGTTCTCGAAAGTCACCAGAGAACTCACACCGGGGAGAGACCATTTTCATGTTTTGAATGTGGGAAATGTTTTAGTAATAAAACCACCCTTAATAATCATCAGAGAACTCACACCGGGGAGAAACCATTTTCATGTTCTGAATGTGGGAAATGTTTTAATGTTAAACTTGGACTGAAACAGCATCAGAGAATTCACACAGGGGAGAAACCATTCTCATGTTCTGAATGTGGGAAATGTTTTCATACTAAAAACCTACTTTTGGTCCATCATCGAAGTCACACTGGGGAGAAACTATTTTCATGTTCTGAGTGTGGGAAATGTTATGGCGCTAAAATTAATCTTAAGCGCCATCAGAGAATTCACACAGTTGAGAAGCCACAGTAATGTTTGAAATATGAGCATTTTTTTCATTTCATTTCATTTTGTATCTCTTCAGAAAATGAACAGAGAAATAAAATTTATGTTTAGAATTAAGGAAAGACAAAACCTAAAAGTCTTTATTTTATTGGAGTTAACGTCATGACATGGATCGGTGAAGGAAAGGTATTGTGAATTTAAGGAAACAGAGGAGAAGCTCAGCATATTTCTGTACTTGATCAAGACAAAGACATCTTGGGGCAGATTTACTTACCCAGTCATGTCGCGATCCCGCGGTGCGTTGTCTGACGAGGATTCGGGTGTGCCGCTATTCACTAAGGTTGTGCGTCCAATTTCCTGCATGTGTCGCTTTCGCGCTGTGGTCCACCGGAGTTCACCTTCTTCATCCTGGTGCATGTGAGTGCTTGATCTTGCGACATAATTCCATTTTTAAATTCTGCGGTTTGTCCGAATCCAACTGGTTGTCCAACGGCCACGCCGTCCCCCCCCCCCCCGGCATGCAAGCCGGCGCCAATGCTCCACAATCCGATCGCGTGCGCCAAAATCCCGGGGCAATTCGGCGCAAAATGGAAATCGTCGGGAAACCCGACAAAAATGCGTTCCGCGGACCCTTAATAAATTAGCCCTCTTGTGTCTTGCCTTACAAATATTCCCAACTATGACGGTGTTACCATATGATCAGAGTCTCTTCCATGGCATAAGTTGCACATGAAACAAAGATTCGATCTTAGGACAATGGTCTCACATTATTGGTGTCTGTCCTCATTACAGGGTAGAGTAGTTCCATGAATAAGACTCTACAGATATACGGTTGGGAATATAAGTATTGGATCCACTGCTTATTTTCCAAGCTTTTCCAACCTACAATGAATGGAGAGGTCTGTAATTTTTGTAATTGCATGTCACTCCATTGGATTATGTAATATAACGTAATATGAACCATCTTCAGCACTCTAACTAAGGTGGTTGTTGGCCAAAAACTCGCATTACATGGCTCCATCCATTCTCCCTTCAGTATGTTGCAGTCTTCTCCCCATTTCTCCCCGTATCTACCACCAGGCTTCATGGTTGGGATGTTGTTTTTGGAAATGTACTCATCCTTCTTCATGTTCTATATCAGTCACATCTGGATATATGACTTTCTCCCATTTCCTTCTCTGGATCATTCAGATGGTCAATGGCAAACATCCCCGGGCATGTGCAGATGTGAGCAGAGGGACATTGTGGGGCACATTTACTTACCCGTGCCTGGCGCGTTCCCCAATGTGCATTGAATGACCGGAATGCCCTGTGCCATGATTCACTAAGATCGTGCGCCCGATATCCTGCATTTGTCGCTTCCCCGCTCAGGTCCGCCGGAGTTGAGTCTTAAATCCTGCGCTAAGTCCGAATCAGTCGGATTGTCCGACGGCGCGCTCCCCAATTTCTGTCGTTTGAAAGCAAAATCTGATTCCGTACGACACGATCCCTTCTAAATACCTTTCACAGCGGCGCAAATCCCAAAAAGTCCCAAGTCCGACGGAAATGCGATGGAGTATGGAATAGGGCACGGAATTACTTGATGGTGATTGGTTACATACTGAGGATGTCGGTAGATTCACATTTATTGGATATACAGAATAATTATGGTCGGACAAGGAGGAGGAGTTCTGGGCCAAACTTCCTTTCACAAATCAGCAGAAAGCTGTATAAGAAAAGGGGATCTACGAAAGCGTCTGGTCATCCTCCACCGCCCTCCAACAGCCACAGGAATGAAGCGTAGATATTTCCTTCTTGCAATGTCCTAGAATAGTGGCCTATTCCAAGGTGCAGTGTAGTTGCTACATGAGAATGGCTAAATGTGCGGACACTTTGTTTGACACAAGTAGGGGGTCATGCGATATATCCGCAGGTCCGGTCCAGTTGTAGTTAGCAATGAGACAGGGGCTCTGGCACCAGCTTCTTCCATCCCCCTCACGTAGGATCTAAAATGCCCTTTTTTGAATATGCAAGTCATATGCAAACAAATAGAGAAGAATCATAGCTTGAGGAGTCAAGTTTTGAGGCTACAGGGGGAAAGTCACTTTAGAGGTCCATAACTTGTTCTATATTACTTAGGAAAATGCTTTAATGAACATTGGTAATGGATAAAAAAAATCATCTTGGAGATCACTTCAGGCAATATGGACAGTTTAAAGAAATAGTGAGGAGGTAGCTCCTTCTCTAAAATGCCCCCCCCCCCCCCCTTCTCTGAGTCAGCTCAGAGGAGGTAGAATTGGAAGCAGGACTGCTGCGGGGAACAAGAGAAGGTAAAAATTTTCTTGTTTAATACTCAGAAACAAGATGAAGACAGAGGGCCACAATATCAGGAGGATAGAGGAGAAAGGCCACAATATGGGGAGCATGGAGGACGGGAGGTCACAATATGAGGAGCATGGAGGACAGGGGGCCACAATATAAGGGAGGATGGAAGACATGGGGTCACAATATGAGGGATGGAGGAGAGGAGCCCACAATTTGAGGAGGACAGGGGGCCACAATATGAGGGTGATGAAGGACAGGGGGCCACAACATGAAGTTGATGGAGGACTTCTCCCAAAATTGTTCAGTTTGGCTGGACAGCCAGGTCAAGGAAGGGTTGTGGTTGTCCAAAACTTCTTCCAGTTAAGGATTATGGAGACCACTGTGCTCTTAGGAACCTTGAATGCTGGAGAAATGCTTTTGTAACCTTGGCAAGATATGTGCCTTGCCAGAATTCTGTCTCTGAGCTCCTTAGGGTGAAGACACACATGGCGTTTTTGGGCCGTTTTTACTAAGTGCGTTTTCAGATCGTTAAAAACGCATGCGTTAAAAAACATGCGTTCCGAAATTGCGCAATGAAAAACGGACAAAAACGCATGCGTTTTTAACGATCTGAAAACGCACTTAGTAAAAACGGCCCAAAAACGCCATGTGTGTCTTCACCCTTAGGCAGTTCCTCAGACCTCCTGATTCGCATGTGCTCTGACATGCACTGTGAGGTCTTCTCTTCTCCGGAGCAGAGGTGACCCTACTCCTCCGCAGCAGAGGTGTCTCTTGGTCTTCCTTTTGTGGGGTGGTTTTCATGTCACCCAGTTTCTTTGTAGCACTTGATGGTTCATGCAGGTTTTTCACTTGGGGACACTTTCAAAGTTTTCCCAATTTTTCTGACTGACCTTTATTTCTTATAGTAATGATAGGCGCTCGTTTTTCTTTATTTTGCTGCTTTTTTCTATCCATAATACAGTAGGACGATCAGCCGTGTATCCACCTGACTCCTGCACAACTGATGGTCCCAACCCCATTTATAAGGCAAGAAATTCCACTTATTACCCCTGACAGAACACCTGTGATGTGAGAACCTCTCCAGGTGACTACCTCTTGTATCTCATCAAGAGAAGCCCAGACTGTACAGACCTGTGATCAGAGCAGAAGGACCTGGAATATAAGACAGATTTTCAGTTGTTTCACAATTCATAGTTTTGAAGCCTTCAGTGCGAATCTACAATCTTTATAGTCATGAAAATACAGAAAACTCTTTGAATGAGAAGTGTGCAAACTTTTGGTCTGTACTGTATATGTACGAGTATACTGTGCACTGACGGGTCCATGTGATGTATATGGATATATGTATACTGTGTACTGAGGGGTCCATGTGATGTGTATGGATGTATAAATATATATACCGTGTTTCCCCGATAGTAAGACACCCCCGATAGTAAGACATAGTGGGTGTTTTAGGGGGGTAGGCTAATGTAAGACGTACCCCGAAAGTAAGACATAGTTAGAGCGGACGGAGCAGGGAGCTGCAGCCTCTTCTTGCCACTGCTGTAGCTCCTGGCCGATAGAAGACTGTGACCGGAGCTCAGCTACTCTGTGCAGGCTCCGATCACATGAGGAGAGAGGAGACAGGGGAAGCAGCCCTGCACAGTGTGGAGTCTGCAGCATGGAGCCGAGGGAGAAGCTTCCTGCTCTGTGCTGCTGCCGTCTGTGTTACTGGAGCAGCTCCTCCCCCTCCTGTGTAGCTGCTAAACTCTGCTACATCAGTCGGACCTGGAGGGGGGGAGCAGGGGAGCACATGTCAGCCTGGACCAGCCTCTACTCAGCCCTGCAGTCAGTGACACTGAAAAGTATGTATGTTATGTATAGTGTGTATGTAGGTGTGATGCCTGATCTATATTTGAACATTGTGTGCATGTTTATTTACATGTATAATGTATGAATGCAGTGTGTGTCAGTGTACACTGTATAATGCCCCCCCTTACACTGTATAACCACCCCCTTACACTGTATAACCACCCCCTTACACTGTATAACCACCCCCTTACACTGTATAACCACCCCCTACACTGTATAACCACCCCCTACACTGTATAACCACCCCCTACACTGTATAACCACCCCCTACACTGTATAACCACCCCCTACACTGTATAACCACCCCCTTACACTGTATAACCACCCCCTTACACTGTATAACCACCCCCTTACACTGTATAACCACCCCCATACACTGTATAACCACCCCCTACACTGTATAATCACCCCCTTACACTGTATAACCACCCCCTTACACTGTATAACCACCCCCTTACACTGTATAACCACCCCCTACACTGTATAACCACCCCCTTACACTGTATAACCACCCCCATACACTGTATAACCACCCCCTACACTGTATAACCACCCCCTACACTGTATAACCACCCCCTACACTGTATAACCACCCCCTTACACTGTATAACCACCCCCTACACTGTATAACCACCCCCTTACACTGTATAACCACCCCCTTACACTGTATAACCACCCCCTTACACTGTATAACCACCCCCTACACTGTATAACCACCCCCATACACTGTATAACCACCCCCTACACTGTATAACCACCCCCTTACACTGTATAACCACCCCCTACACTGTATAACCACCCCCTTACACTGTATAACCACCCCCTTACACTGTATAACCACCCCCTTACACTGTATAACCACCCCCTACACTGTATAACCACCCCCTTACACTGTATAACCACCCCCTACACTGTATAACCACCCCCTTACACTGTATAATCACCCCCTACACTGTATAACCACCCCCTTACACTGTATAACCACCCCCTACACTGTATAACCACCCCCTTACACTGTATAACCACCCCCTTACACTGTATAACCACCCCCTACACTGTATAACCACCCCCTTACACTGTATAACCACCCCCTACACTGTATAACCACCCCCTTACACTGTATAACCACCCCCTTACACTGTATAACCACCCCCTACACTGTATAACCACCCCCTTACACTGTATAACCACCCCCTACACTGTATAACCACCCCCTTACACTGTATAACCACCCCCTTACACTGTATAACCACCCCCTACACTGTATAACCACCCCTACACTGTATAACCACCCCCTTACACTGTATAACCACCCCCTTACACTGTATAACCACCCCCTACACTGTATAACCACCCCCTACACTGTATAACCACCCCCTACACTGTATAACCACCCCCTTACACTGTATAACCACCCCCTTACACTGTATAACCACCCCCTACACTGTATAACCACCCCCTTACACTGTATAACCACCCCCTTACACTGTATAACCACCCCCTACACTGTATAACCACCCCCTTACACTGTATAACCACCCCCTACACTGTATAACCACCCCCTTACACTGTATAACCACCCCCTTACACTGTATAACCACCCCCTACACTGTATAACCACCCCTACACTGTATAACCACCCCCTTACACTGTATAACCACCCCCTTACACTGTATAACCACCCCCCTACACTGTATAACCACCCCCTACACTGTATAACCACCCCCTACACTGTATAACCACCCCCTACACTGTATAACCACCCCCTTACACTGTATAACCACCCCCTACACTGTGTAATTCTTGGCACTTGCTTTTATAAAACTGTTTTGTGGTGAATACCATACTGTTCAGGTTGTTAATAAATGTTAATTTTATGGTTAAAACAAAAATTGACATTTTTTCGCCAATATAAGACATACCCCAAAAGTAAGACATAGTAGGACTTTTGGGGGTAAAAAGAATGTAAGACACTGTCTTACTTTCGGGGAAACACGGTATATATATATATATATACACAGTGTACTGAGGGGTCCATGTGATGTATATGGATATATGTATACTGTGTACTGAGGGGGTCTATGTAATGTATATGGATATATGTATACTGTGTACTGAGGGGTCCATGTGATGTATATGGATATCTGTATATACTGTGTACTGAGGGGTCCATGTAATGTATATGGATATCTGTATAACCAGACATAACCTGGACTAAATCATCCGCCATCTCCTGGACAGTCTTTGGTGACATTGGTGGATGGAGCGAGACCTGATGTCCCTGATGAGCTCAATTGGATTCAGGTCCGGGGAACGAGCGGTCAGTCCATAGCATCAATGTCTTCATCCTGCAGGAACCGCTGACACACTCCGGCCACATGAGGTCCAGCATTGTCCTGAGAGAGTTTGTTTTGGTTTTTTAAATACTTAACTTTAACATGACAATACACACAGAGACAAGATCAGACAAATAATATACAGAGAAGTAGTTGCTGCATGAACTACAGTAATAGGTATTATTCCCGCCGAGCCTCACACGGGATCAGTCACACATTCCTAGGGAAGAAGATCCCATTCCGAGAAGGGGACAGCACTATCGTCATGACAACGCACACTGTGCCTGCTGCTTCCTGTTACCACACTGACTGACAGGCATGCCGACCAATCAGGAGGAGGAGGAGGTTGTGGGGGGTGGAGCAAAGGACAATGTGGCTGTGACTGTGTTGCATATGACTGAGAGCGAGGCCCATGTCTGTGTAGAGTCCTCAAAGCCCCTATAAATGTACGGTCCGGAGCGAATAGCACCTGGAGAAGAGATCTGGAGCCGACAGGACCTGAAGCAAACACAGAACGGTCAGGAGACCCCTGACCATCACATCACATGATATCTCACTGCTGCCAGAGACAGGAGAGAAAGAAGTGACTGCAGCCCCCACACAGCCGCATGAAGACCCCGCCTGACAGGAGACCCCGAGCTACAGGTAACCCCCCGCCTGCCAGGAGAGCCCGAGCTACAGGTAACCCCCCGCCTGACAGGAGAGCCCGAGCTACAGGTAACCCCCCGCCTGACAGGAGAGCCCGAGCTACAGGTAACCCCCCGCCTGACAGGAGAGCCCGAGCTACATGTAACCCCCCCCCGCCTGACAGCAGAGCCCGAGCTACAGGTAACCCCCGCCTGACAGGAGAGAGCGAGCTACAGGTAACCCCCCACCTGACAGGAGAGCCCGAGCTACAGGTAACACCCGCCTGACAGGACAGTCCGAGCTACAGGTAACCCCCCCGCCTGACAGGAGAGCCCGAGCTACAGGTAACCCCCCGCCTGACAGGAGAGCCCGAGCTACAGGTAACCCCCCGCCTGACAGGAGAGCCCGAGCTACAGGTAACCCCCCGCCTGACAGGAGAGAGCGAGCTACAGGTAACCCCCCACCTGACAGGAGAGCCCGAGCTACAGGTAACCCCCCGCCTGACAGGAGAGCCCGAGCTACAGGTAAACCCCCCCCCCCCGCCTGACAGGAGAGCCCGAGCTACAGGTAACCCCCCGCCTGAAAGGAGAGCCCGAGCTACAGGTAACCCCCGCCTGACAGGAGAGAGCGAGCTACAGGTAACCCCCCGCCTGACAGGAGAGCCCGAGCTACAGGTAACCCCCCGCCTGACAGGAGAGCCCGAGCTACAGGTAACCCCCTGCCTGACAGGAGAGCCCGAGCGACAGGTAACCCCCCGCCTGACAGGAGAGCCCGAGCTACAGGTAGCCCCCCGCCTGACAGGAGAGCCCGAGCTACAGGTAACCCCCCGCCTGACAGGAGAGCCCGAGCTACAGGTAACCCCCCCGCCTGACAGGAGAGCCCGAGCTACAGGTAACCCCCCCGCCTGACAGGAGAGCCCGAGCTACAGGTAACCCCCTGCCTGACAGGAGAGCCCGAGCTACAGGTAACCCCCCCTGCCTGACAGGAGAGGCCGAGCTACAGGTAACCCCCCCGCCTGACAGGAGAGCCCGAGCTACAGGTAACCCCTCGAATGACAGGAGAGCCCGAGCTACAGGTAACCCCTCGAATGACAGGAGAGCCTGAGCTACAGGTAACCCCCCGCCTGACAGGAGAGGCCGAGCTACAGGTAACCCCCCGCCTGACAGGAGAGCCCGAGCTACAGGTAACCCCCCGCCTGACAGGAGAGCCCGAGCTACAGGTAACCCCCCGCCTGACAGGAGAGCCCGAGCTACAGGTAACCCCCCCGCCTGACAGGAGAGCCCGAGCTACAGGTAACCCCCCGCCTGACAGGAGAGCCCGAGCTACAGGTAACCCCCCGCCTGACAGGAGAGCCCGAGCTACAGGTAACCCCCCGTCTGACAGGAGAGCCCGAGCTACAGGTAACCCCCCGCCTGACAGGAGAGCCCGAGCTACAGGTAACCCCCCGCCTGACAGGAGAGCCCGTGCTACAGGTAACCCCCCGGCTGACAGGAGAGCCCGAGCTACAGGTAACATCCCGCCTGACAGGAAAGCCCGAGCTACAGGTAACCCCCCCCCCCGGCTGACAGGAGAGCCCGAGCTACAGGTAACCCCCCGCCTGACAGGAGAGCCCGAGCTACAGGTAACCCGTCGAATGACATGAGAGCACGAGCTACAGGTGACCCCCCCGCCTGACAGGAGAGCACGAGCTACAGGTAACCCCTCGAATGACAGGAGAGCACAAGCTCTAATGCTCTATATTATGCTGCTAACATACTGCTCCGTATATTTATCTGTATGAAACATCTAACCAGATGCAGCAGATTTTCACAGACTTGACATACAAGGCACATGCAATCATTTCTGATACATGAAGGCCTACGGGAAGGGCACCGGATCAGAGAACTGGGATCCACCGAGCGAATTCTGTTGACAAACCTGCTCTGCTACACTTACCGGTCTGAACATAGAACGACTGAACATAACTCAGCAGGACGCTTCAGTTTAGAAGTTCATTGTCCTGTAAATCCAGCAGACACACAGAGGAGGTTTGTCTGATAAACTCGATTGTGTACAACCAGTCTAAGACGACTCTGGAAACCAGACAAAGGATAAACAAGAAGCAGCTGTGCATCTCCTGGAGGCTCGGAGATCATCTCCCCAGCTCAGTCACTGAGGTTATGAATGTCACATGGTGTGGTTCCTGTGTGACTCATATGTGGTTTCCATAAATCTCCCTGCAGTACCAGATCCTTCCAGAACGCTCCTTCCCCTGAGTGACCCACCAAGGATGGACAAGGACAGGAATGAGACCACCAGGAGAATATTAGACCTCACCCTGGAGATCATCTACCTGCTGACCGGAGAGGTAAGATCCTCTGTATTACTGCTAATCTAACATTAATCCAACATAAATGGCATTTCCTACAAATTTTTAATTGTCAAATTTTGCCGATTCCAAAAATCCCGGTGACACGTCCAGATATTTGTGAAGGACACTTTAACCTCAAGTATTTTTCTTCATACACAGGAATACACAGTAGTGAAGAAGTCATCTGGTGAGTGTGTGACCCCCCGTGTATCAGGAGGATGGACCCAGAGCCCCATCACCCAGCCTCCACCTCATTCACTGATACATGAGCAGAAGATCCTAGAACTTACCTCCAGGATCACTGAGCTGCTGAGCGGAGAGGTGAGCGCTGCCGGGAATGCTGGGACATTATATAATAACACAAGGGAGGGGTCCGGGTGATGACTGTGTCATTGTGTGTGTCAGGTTCCTATAAGATGTCAGGATGTGGCTGTCTATTTCTCCATGGAGGAGTGGGAGTATGTAGAAGGACACAAGGACCTGTACAAGGAGGTCATGATGGAGGACCACCAGCCCCTCACATCACCAGGTAAGAGGGGAGTAAAGTGAACCTGTCGGGTGATTTCTTTGGGCCTATTTGAGATCAGGATAGGATGAAGGGAAAGAAGCGGAGCTCTGTTATACATGGGTTCATACATGGAATTCCCAATGATCAGGTGAATGGTGGAAGTGAAGTCTCCCTGCACATATATTGGGTATAAGTCTGGGAACGATTGCTTGATCAGCCCCTCAATTATGACTATGGGGTTCCTGGAAATGTCTTCCAGTCTCATAGCTGTGAATAATGAGCTGGACACATATGTTCACTGCTGCTCCATTCCCCCCTGGGGGGGGGGGGGGGGGCGGGGGCATTACTAACACCCCATGTTATCTGAGATAATTGTCCATGATTGGACGACTCCCATTAGGTCAGTATACTAAAGTGTGGTTATTATTATCCCAGAATCACATGTGGGGTTCTTGCATTATTGATGTTGTTTTTAAGCACGGAGAAGAGCAAAAAATTGGAAATACAAAGGATGGGTTAATTCTCCTTCCTGCTGGATCAGTTTCTGATTTTGGCTCGAAAAAAAACTATTATGTAATTACAGGCCAAAAATGTAATGAGCAGAAATTAGCATAAGAGTAATATTACTAATGAGTGATAATATTACTAACTAAGGCCGGATTAGGGGACTTCATATAAACGTATTTCCTTTATATTGCATCTTCCTCTAATTGGCAACTGCAATAAGCTGAAGCTGCCAGCTCTATACATTACTAAAAGAATATTTAATTATAACTGTTGATCTATTACGTCCTTACCTATTACGACAGAATAGAAATCTGTGTGTGTATATTTATATATACCCTATATACTCGAGTATAAGACGAGGCCCCTAATTTTACCACCATAAACTGGGAAAACCTATTGACTCGAGTATAAGCCGAGGGTGAGAAATGCATTGGTCACAGCCTCCCAGTTTATAGCCAGCAAGCCCCCAGTAGTATATAACCAGCCTGCCCCCAGTAGTATACAGCCAGCCCAGCCTGTCCCCAGTAGTATATAGCCAGCCTGACCCCAGTAGTATATAGCCAGCCTAACCCCAGTAGTATACAGCCAGCCCAGCCTGTCCCCAATAGTATATAGCCAGCCTGTCCCCAGTAGTATACAGCCAGCCCAGCCTGTCCCCAGTAGTATACAACCAGCCCAGCCTGTCCCCAGTAGTATATAGCCAGCCTGCCCCCAGTCGTATACAGCCAGCCCAGCCTGTCCTTAGTAGTATATAGCTAGCAAGCCCCCTTTAGTATATAGCCATCCCTCTGTAGTATACTCACCTTTGGGTGTTCCTGACGCTCGGTGGGGCTCTTCTTCTGTCTTCTTTGCGATGCTCCGGTCCCCGCGGCTCCTCTTCTGTCTGCTGTAACAGCCGGTAGAGGCACGGCCATGTGCTCTGCCGGCTGGCGCACACTATGATACAGCTACTGACGACGACATAGTATGCGCCGGCTGGCAGATAACATGGCCACGTCTCTGCTGGCTGTTACAGCAGACAGAAGAGGAGCCGCGGGGACCGGAGGATCGTGGAGAAGACACAAGAGGAGCCGCGCCGAGCATCGGGGGCACCGGAAGGTGAGTATGTAAGTTTATTTTTTTATTGACTCGTGTATAAGCCGAGGTGAGGTTTTTCAGCACGAGTATATACGGTCCATATAAACATATATTGAGTAAAAGCTAGAGCAGCAATATATATGCTGAGTAAAATAAGGAAAAAAATTTTTCTAACATTACTTAAAACAATTTAATCCGTTACAGAAATTCTTGATGATGATTCTGAGGAAAATGTGAAGATCTCACTAAATCTGAAAGTCGAAGAAGAAGAAGTAGAAGAAGAAGTCACGGAGCCCTCCCCAGAGGAAAACCTTATTATCATTAAAGTAGAACCTGGGCTGGACGCGACAGATCTATCAGACAACCCCCTTGACCATACAGAACTTTCTCCAGATCAGTCACAGATTCCTACCACAACAACGAGTCAAAAAGAAAGAAAATTTCAATGTGATATATGTGGAAGATGGTTTTTAAAACGCACAGATCTTGTTATACACAGGAGAACTCACACAGGGGAGAAGCCATTCTCCTGTGCAGAATGTGGCAAATGTTTTATCCGTAAAGCGGGTCTTGACCAACATGAGAAACATCACAAAGCAGATAAACCCTATTATTGTACAGTGTGTGGAAGAGGTTTTACAGAAAAAAGAATTCTTATCACACACGAGAGAACTCACACAGGGGAGAAGCCATTTTCATGTTTAGAATGTGGAAAATGTTTCACCCGTAAATCAGGTCTGGATATACATGAGAGAATTCACAAAGGAGAGAAACCGTATTCCTGTTCAGTGTGTGGGAAAGGTTTTATAGAAAAAAGACTTCTCATTGCACACGATAGAACTCACACAGGCGAGAAGCCGTATGCATGTTCATTATGTGGGAAAGATTTTACCCACAAAAAGAGTCTGGTAATACATGAGAGAACTCACACAGGAGAGAAGCCATTTTCATGTTCAGTATGTGGGAAATGTTATACGAGCAAATCAAGTCTTGCTAAACACGAGCGCCGTCATCCTGGAAAGAAACCATTTGTATGTTCACTATGTGGGAAAGGCTTTTCAAAAACATCGGATCTTATAAGACATGAGAAAATTCACGCGGGAGATAAACCATTTAAATGTTCAGAATGTGGGAAATCTTTTACAGAGAAAAAGAGTCTGATTATTCATCAGAGAAATCACACAGGAGAGCGGCCATATTCATGTCGGGAATGTGGGAAAACATTTATTCATAGATCACATCTCGCTGCACACGAGAGAATTCACACGGGAGAGAAGCCGTATCCATGTACAGAGTGTGGGAAATGCTTTATAGAAAAATCGAGTCTCGTCATACATAAGAGAATTCACACAGGAGAGAAGCCATATGCCTGTTCAGAATGTGAGAAATGTTTTATTACAAAAGCTAAACTCAGGGGCCATCAGAGAATTCACACGGGAGAGAAACCATTTTCATGTTCTGAATGTGGGAAATGTTTCATTTCTAAAACTAGTCTTAAGTATCATCAGAGAAGTCACACTGGGGAGAAACCATATTCATGTTCGGAGTGTGGCAAATGTTATTCTGCCAAAATTAGTCTTATGGATCATCAGAGAACTCATACAGGGGAGAACCTGTAGGTGCGCAGCCTTCCCTGGCCTCGACTGATTCTAAGGTCACGTTCACACGGTGAGTTTTGAGACGCTATCCCAAGACTTCCCCCACGATCACATTTTAACCATTATGTGACTGAGGGTCATTGAATGTCCAGGTCAATGTTTGTAGTTCAGTTCTGAGGTTCCCTGAATGTTTCTTATGTAGCGTTTCCAAAGATATCTTATCATAACAATTTTTACTTTGGTTTTTTTTCATGACATTTTAAAGACAAATGTGAAGAAATACGAGTATTTCTCGAGTATAAGCCGAGTTTCTCTGCAAAAAAATGTGCGCCCCCCAGCAGGTCCTCTTCAATTGATCGTCACTCTGGTATCTTCTCCATGTCCCCGCGCCGTCCGTTACAGGGATCGTGACGTCAGCCGCAAGCTGACGTTCTACCATGTGCGCCGCCATCGGCACACAGTATGATGCCAGCGAGCAGCTGATGTCACAATTCCTGCGATGGACGGCTCGGGGACACGGAGAAGATGCTGGAGCATCCACCGATTGAACAGGACCTGCTTTGGGCGTCGGAAGGTGAGTACACTGTTTTGTTTTTGAAGGCTAAATACTACAGGGGGCTGGCAGGCTATACACTACAGGGGGCTGGCAGGCTATATACTACAGGGGACTGGCTTGTTATATACTACAGGGGGCTGGCTATACACTACAGGGAGCTGGCAGGCTATATACTACAGGGGCTGGCAGGCTATAAACTACAGGGGACTGGCTTGTTATATACTACAGGTGGCTGGCTATACACTACAGGGAGCTGGCAGGCTATATACTACAGGGGCTGGTAGGTTATATACTACAGGGGCTGGCAGGCTATAAACTACAGGGGACTGGCTTGTTATATACTACAGGTGGCTGGCTATACACTACAGGGGCTGGTAGGTTATATACTACAGGGGATTCTCTTGTTTAATATGTCCAGAATGGTCTTTACTATGGCGGGCTTGCAGGCTAAACACTATAGGGGGTTGCTGGCTATATACTGGGGAGGCTGTGACCAATCCATTTCCCACCCTCGGCTTCTACTCGAGTCAATAGGTTTTCCCAGTTTTTTGTGTTAAAATTAGGTGTCTTGGCTTATACTTGAGTATATACGGTAAGCTTTTTCTCATTTTTGTGTATACAGAACTGAAGATATCCACTCTTAAAATACAAATGGACATCTCGGAAAGCTGTATATAAAAATCTAATTTTATTTTTTTTACTACAACTTATTAGTAGATATCTCTGGTTCTATGAAGCATCCATACACAATGCACATGTCATATTAAAGGGATTCTCCTGTTTAATATGTCCAGAATGGTCTTTCAAGGTGCCAGGGTTCAGGAAATATCGGTGTTAGAAATTGGTCTCTGCCATGACGTTTAGAAAGGTCTTTTCTTCACGGGGCACGTGCAAATAGGACGTTTATGGTGGTTGTCTCAAAGATCGCCTCAAACGTGAAGGAAACGCAAAGTTACCTCAGTATGTGATCATGGTTGGAATATGTCTCAAACTGCAATCGGAAGGCGGCCTAACATGAGCTTGGAGTCAATTGGAAATTTGTGTGTGTATGGGAAGGGGGGGTGGGGGTTGTATATCCAGCAGACTCCGATGGCTACTGGCTCTTAGTGGAAAAGTCAAGGATAGTAAAAAAAAAAACAAAAAACCTCCAATTGCACAAAAAATTTTGTACACATAAAGTGCGAGTCTTCTTTTTGTGCCATTAATAAAGGAAACTTTTCAGTCTCTTTCTTGTGGTTTTTTCAGTCTCTGCCACGGTACAAGGCGGAGTGTGAACTGAGGTTCAAATTTTCTGGGAGATAGTATCACATGCTCAACCTGTGTGTCGCCTAAGACCTTCAAAAATATCTTCCTTGCCGGGTTAACAGCTGCAGAGGCCTATGGCCAGAGATGACTGGTGCAGATGTCATCACGTGTCAGTATCGGAGCGAAGTAGACAGCAAGAGCAGAGAGAAGGCACTGAGAGGAACAAGGTAGGTATGTTTTATTTTTTTCCCTATACACTAATGTGGATCATCACTGTGAAACTATTGACTACTGTAGAGCATCAATGTGACTACTGTGGAGGATCACTGTGACTGCTGACTACTGTGGAGGATCACTGTGACTGCTGACTACTGTGGAGGATCACTGTGACTGCTGACTACTGTGGAGGATCACTGTGACTGCTGGCTACTGTGGAGGATCACTGTGACTGCTGGCTACTGTGAAGGATCACTGTGACTGCTGAGTACTGTGGAGGATCACTGTGACTGCTGACTACTGTGGAGGATCACTGTGACTGCTGGCTACTGTGGAGGATCACTGTGACTGCTGGCTACTGTGAAGGATCACTGTGACTGCTGACTACTGTGGAGGATCACTGTGACTGCTGACTACTGTGGAGGATCACTGTGACTGCTGGCTACTATGGAGGATCACTGTGACTGCTGACTACTGTGGAGGGTCACTGTGACTGCTGACTACTATGAAGGATCACTGTGACTGCTGGCTACTGTGGAGGATCACTGTGACTGCTGGCTACTGTGGAGGATCACTGTGACTGCTGGCTACAGTGGAGCTTTATAACAAGCAGAGTGTTGTGAACCCAATGTGCCATCTAACTGGTTTTGCTTTGGGCCACAGATTAAGGGCGTTATCACTGGACCTCTCCGGTATTCACTATTTTTCCCCTATACAGGGATCTGGACTTTGCTGTGGTTAGAATGCAAGGTCCCTACCTCTTGTGTCACAAGATCAAGCACTTACATTCACCAGGAAGAAGAGGGTGAACTCCGGGGACCTGAGGGGGGAAGCGACACATGCAGTATATCGGGCGCCCGATCTTAAGTGAATCGCGGCACAATGGGTAAGGCCCCTTTCACACTTGCGTTTTTCGCGCGCTTTTTCTGCGCGTGCTTTTGACGCGCAGAACTTGCATTGCCCTCTGACCCATTGTAACCAATGGGTCTTTTCAGGCTTGCATTTTTTTTCACGCACACACGCGCGTTTTTTTAACGCGCGCTTAAATCTTGACATGCTCTACTTTTGCGTGAAAAACGCACCATACAAGTCTATGGAGATGCATCAAAAACGAATTGCACTCTGAGACACTTGCAAGTGCATTGCGTTTTTCACGCATCAATTGCCATAGAAAAGACAGAGCTCAGTCCTGAGTCCACTGAACAAACTCTGACTGAAAACTGATTGCACTCTGATGCAAAATGTGCGTTTTTCACTGACCAAACCCTGATCACACCCTGATCAAACTCTGACGTGATCTGCAACGCAAGTGTGGAAGGGGCCTAAGTAAATGTGCCCCAATGTGTGCTGGTTAGCCAAGAAATGCAGATGCGGATCACTGTGACTATTGGCGGCATTCCTGTGTCTAATGTGGGAATAGCTGGGACTACTGACTATAGTGGGGCACCACTGTGACTACTGGCTATAGAGGGACATCACTGTGACTACTGGCTATAGCGGGGCATCACTGTGACTACTGGGGAGGATCACTGTGACTACTGGGAAAAGACGCTGTGACTATTGGCGGCATTCCAGTGTCTAATGTGAGAATAGCTGTGACTACTGGCTCCTTGTGGCATCACTGTGACTTCTGGGGAGGATCACTGTGACTACTGGGATTAGACGCTGTGACTATTGGCGGCATTCCTGTGTCTAATGTGGGAATAGTTGGGACTACTGACTATAGTGGGGCACCACTGTTACTACTGGCTATAGAGGGGCATCACTGTGACTACTGGGATAAGACGCTGTGACTATTGGCGGCATTCCTGTGTCTAATGTGGTAATAGTTGTGACTACTGATAAGGCCGAGCCCCACCCTTGGGCGTGTGTATTGAGTTTCTAAATGCAATGCAAGAGCCACATGTGGCCTCACCCTCAAAACTGCATTGCAGTAAGGGTGCGCTCACATGTGGCGTTTTGGGATGCATTTTACATGTTACCGTGGCCACTTTGAAAGAGTTTTTCTTCATTGCTGGAAGTGTAAACAGCTGTGAAAATGTAAACCCAACTACTTGCACTTCCAGCAATGATGAAAAACTCTTTTAAAGCAGCCAAAAGCAGGGTAAGGGTGACGTATGCGTTTTCAATCCATTTTTGGCCCGTTTTGCTTAAAAACGCATACGTGTGCCATCACCCTTACGTATAAAAATGCATGCATCCTGTCGCAGTGCCACTGGTGACCGCACCATCAGTATTGGGATACCTGCACACGAACATGTGAAGGTATATGGGAAGCAAATAAGTGTCCTGTGGACCTCTGCATCCGGTGTCATCCACAGGTGAGCTCACGCACCGATAACCATCAATGGGATGCAAACTTGGGCAGGAATAAGACCTGCTCCATCTTTTGTGTCTCGGGCAGTCCCCGCATGCATGGGCCCGTAGAAGAAAATTAAGAATTGTTGTAGAAAATACAGCTAGCACATGTGCTTATTATCTCATTGTGTGCAGGGAGCCTAGGAGTTAATAAATTATTATAACATTTTCGGTACCAACAACAACCAGTAGGTGGTGCTGGACTCAATCTTATCGTCCTGCTAGGGGGTTAGTGCATGGATATACTGGGCTTTGCTTGGCTGAATCCCTCTATCACTGCAGGGACCATATTCTGGGCCTCCCTCTCGCGGGCTCACCAGGTATAATACATGTGGAGGCGGAGCTCCGGGCCTGTTGCTATTTGTGTCCTGAGTTTTGGAGTTTCTTTTTCAAAACAGATGAATCCGATCAGTTTTTCCGCACTGATTTCCGGAGGTGTCCATCGCTGTTAGAACTTCCGTTGTTTGAGTGGATAGTTGTAAAAAAAAAAACAACCCATGACACCTTGCCTTTAACCCCTTAAGGACGCAGCCATTTTATAGCTCAAGGCTCAGCCCCATTTTTTGGATTCTGACTTGCGTTTTGAACTCTATTACTTATCAAAGCGATTCTGAGATTGTTTTTTCCCCACATGTTGTACTTCATTTTAGGGGTAAATTTTGGCTGAAAAGTTTTGTGTTTATTTCCAAAAATAAAAAATGAATTTTTTGAAAAATTAGCCATTTTTGAAATTCGAAATCATTGCGTTTTCAGGTAGATAGATTTCCCAGCTATATAAGTTACTGAATAACATTTACACTCCGACCACTGGGGTGTCAGCGATTAGTTATAGCCGACACCCCGTATACCCCGATGGCATCAGCTCTGCGTCCTATATACCGGTCACTGGGGTTAATGGATCAGTACGGACAGTTTGGAATTGACAGGCACATGTGACGCTTGCGTTTTTAACAGACTGCTTAAAAACGAACGGCCTAAAAATGTGTTCAAACGCCACACGTGTGTCCTGTATTGTGCAGAGGCTCGTGTGCGTTTCAGTTACAGCGCGTACACGTTACCCGCTTACGAGAGGCTTCAGCCCAGATCACATGCTGGGGGTACAACGCGTTTCCACTGCATCAGCTAAAACCCAATGTAACCATGTGATCAAGGCTGAAGCCTTTGGAATGCGTCAAAGACGCATTAAAAAACGCAATGTATCGTGTGAATGCGCCCTCAGGCACCTCACTGGAAGGGCCATACAGGTGCATTTCTGGCTCTGCTGTAGATATCTCAGGGGCAATTCCTGAGGTGCAGCTCCCACCCCTCACACAGGAGACACCTGAACCCCCAGAACCCGCGCCAAGTCTTCTGCCCCGCCCATTATGTGTCACACAGCCTCCTCCTGTACCACAGCCGTGAGGTAACACTAGGGGGCGGGACTGGCGTCATGACGACCTGCACTGTCCTGGCTGCTTCCTGTTCTCATGCTGACAGGCATGCTGACCAATCAGAGGAGGCTGTGGGGGCGGAGCAGAGGGAAACGTGGTTGTGACTGTGATTGTATATGACTGAGAGCGGAGGAGGAGCCTATGTATGTGCAGAGTCCTCAGAGCTGACAGGACCTGGAGCAGAGACCAGGAGCAGAGACCAGGAGCAGAGATCTGGAGCAGAACACAGAGGAGTCAGGAGACTCCACATGATATCACACTGCTGCCAGAGACAGGAGAGAGAAAGAAGTGACTGCAGCCCCCACAAAGCCGCATGAACCCCCCGCCTGACAGGAGAGCCCGAGCTACAGGTAACCCCCCGCGCCTGACAGGAGAGCCCGAGCTACAGGTAACCCCCCGCCTGACAGGAGAGCCCAAGCTACAGGTAATCCCCCGCCTGACAGGAGAGCCCGAGCTACAGGTAACCCCCCGCGCCTGACAGGAGAGCCCGAGCTACAGGTAACCCCCCGCCTGACAGGAGAGCCCGAGCTACAGGTAACCCCCTGCCTGACAGGAGAGCCCGAGCTACAGGTAACCCCCCGCCTGACAGGAGAGCCCGAGCTACAGGTAACCCCCCGCCTGACAGGAGAGCCCGAGCTACAGGTAACCCCCCGCCTGACAGGAGAGCCCGAGCTACAGGTAACCCCCCGCCTGACAGGAGAGCCCGAGCTACAGGTAACCCCCCGCCTGACAGGAGAGCCCGAGCTACAGGTAACCCCCCGCCTGACAGGAGAGCCCGAGCTACAGGTAACCCCCCGCCTGACAGGAGAGCCCGAGCTACAGGTAACCCCCTGCCTGACAGGAGAGCCCGAGCTACAGGTAACCCCCCGCCTGACAGGAGAGCCCGAGCTACAGGTAACCCCCCGCCTGACAGGAGAGCCCGAGCTACAGGTAACCCCCCGCCTGACAGGAGAGCCCGAGCTACATGTAACCCCCCCGCCTGACAGGAGAACCCGAGCTACAGGTAACCCCCCGCCTGACAGAAGAGCGTGAGCTACAGGTAACCCCCCCCCCCCCCCCCGCCTGACAGGAGAGCCCGAGCTACATGTAACCCCCCGCCTGACAGGAGAGCCCGAGCTACAGGTAACCCCCGCCTGACAGGAGAGCCCGAGCTACAGGTAACCCCCTGCCTGACAGGAGAGCCCGAGCTACAGGTAACCCCCCGCCTGACAGGAGAGCCCGAGCTACAGGTAACCCCCCGCCTGACAGGAGAGCCCGAGCTACAGGTAACCCCCCGCCTGACAGGAGAGCCCGAGCTACAGGTAACCCCCCGCCTGACAGGAGAGCCCGAGCTACAGGTAACCCCCCGCCTGACAGGAGAGCCCGAGCTACAGGTAACCCCCCGCCTGACAGGAGAGCCCGAGCTACAGGTAACCCCCGCCTGACAGGAGAGCCCGAGCTACAGGTAACCCCCTGCCTGACAGGAGAGCCCGAGCTACAGGTAACCCCCCGCCTGACAGGAGAGCCCGAGCTACAGGTAACCCCCCGCCTGACAGGAGAGCCCGAGCTACAGGTAACCCCCCGCCTGACAGGAGAGCCCGAGCTACATGTAACCCCCCCGCCTGACAGGAGAACCCGAGCTACAGGTAACCCCCCGCCTGACAGAAGAGCGTGAGCTACAGGTAACCCCCCCCCCCGCCTGACAGGAGAGCCCGAGCTACATGTAACCCCCCGCCTGACAGGAGAGCCCGAGCTACAGGTAACCCCCGCCTGACAGGAGAGCCCGAGCTACAAGTAACCCCCCGCCTGACAGGAGAGCCCGAGCTACAGGTAACCCCCCGCCTGACAGGAGAGCCCGAGCTACAGGTAACCCCCCGCCTGACAGGAGAGCCCGAGCTACAGGTAACCCCCCGCCTGACAGGAGAGTCCGAGCTACAGGTAACCCCCCGCCTGACAGGAGAGTCCGAGCTACAGAAAACCCCCCCCCTGACAGGAGAGCCCGAGCTACAGGTAACTCCCCACCTGACAGGAGAGCCCGAGCTACAGGTAACCCCCCGCCTGACAGGAGAGCCCGAGCTGCAGGTAACCCCCCGCCTGACAGGAGAGCCCGAGCTACAGGTAACCCCCCGCCTGACAGGAGAGCCCGAGCTACAGGTAACCCCCCGCCTGACAGGAGAGCCCGAGCTACAGGTAACCCCCCGCCTGACAGGAGAGCCCGAGCTACAGGTAACCCCCCGCCTGACAGGAGAGCCCGAGCTACAGCTAACCCCCTTCCTGACAGGAGAGCCCGAGCTACAGGTAACCCCCTTCCTGACAGGAGAGCCCGAGCTACAGGTAACCCCCTGCCTGACAGGAGAGCCTGAGCTACAGGTAACCCCCCGCCTGACAGGAGAGCCCGAGCTACAGGTAACCCCCTGCCTGACAGGAGAGCCCGAGCTACAGGTAACCCCCTGCCTGACAGGAGAGCCCGAGCTACAGGTAACCCCCTGCCTGACAGGAGAGCCCGAGCTACAGGTAACCCCCTGCCTGACAGGAGAGCCCGAGCTACAGGTAACCCCCTTCCTGACAGGAGAGCCCGAGCTACAGGTAACCCCCTGCCTGACAGGAGAGCCCGAGCTACAGGTAACCCCCTGCCTGACAGGAGAGCCCGAGCTACAGGTAACCTCCCGCCTGACAGAAGAGCCCAAGTTACAGGTAACCCCCCGCCTGACAGGAGAGCCTGAGCTACAGGTAACCCCCCTGCCTGACAGGAGAGCCCGAGCTACAGGTAACTCCCCCCCCCCGCCTGACAGGAGAGCCCGAGCTACAGGTAACCCCCCGCCTGACAGGAGAGCCCGAGCTACAGGTAACCCCCCGCCTGACAGGAGAGCCCGAGCTACAGGTAACCCCCCCGCCTGACAGGAGAGCCCGAGCTACAGGTAACCCCCCACTGGAAGGTCCCGAGGTTCAGAAAACCCTCTGCTAACTCATAGCCATCATATGCATATGTAGTGTTAATAAACTAACCTGCGTAGCTCTTGTAGGATATTCTCTCCTGTTGACCGGGATAAGGTGCGACTGCACAGGTAGCATGAAGACATCAGAGAAGTGTACTACTCCACTATGGCTGCCATGATACTAGTTCCACCAATTAGGCCTAAGGCAACTCTGGAACCAAACTAAGGATGGATAAGATTGAATGACCCTCAGGGGATATGATGGCAGCCAACATACACATGGCCCATGTAACCGTACATCTGCTCATTCATGTGCGCCATTCTTACTACCAGTACAAGAGGTGTTCAAAAACTTGTAGTGTGGATACGACATTCATGCCCCTGTTAGGAAACCCCCTATACGCTATGTGGTGGAGGCTCGGAGATGCCCAGCTCAGTAACTGAGGTTCTGTATGTCACATGGTGTAGTCCCTGTGTGACTTACAGCTTCTCCTTTCCATAAATCTTCCTGCAGTACTAGATCCTTCGGGAACACTTCTCTTCCTGAGTGACCCACCGAGGATGGACACGGACAGGAATGAGACCACCAGGAGAATATTCGACCTCATCCTGGAGATCATCTACTTGTTGACCGGAGAGGTGAGATCCTCTGTGTTATTGTACTCTGTATTATATTATTGTATAAATGTCATCATGCAGACTGGCACCACAGACCACATCAGAGGGAGAAAGACTGGAAATGTCCCCTACAAATAGATAGTGGTAGATAGTTTTCCAAATATTTCAGTATTTTGTTAATTCCTTGGAATCTTTTATTCTGAGTTTCTCTCATCATACACAGGATTACACAGTAGTGAAGAAGTCGTCTGGTGAGTGTGTGACCCCCCGTGTATCAGGAGGATGGACCCAGAGCCCCATCACCCAGCCTCCACCTCATTCACTGATACATGAGCAGAAGATCCTAGAACTTACCTCCAGGATCACTGAGCTGCTGAGCGGAGAGGTGAGCGCTGCCGGGAATGCTGGGACATTATATAATAACACAAGGGAGGGGTCCGGGGGATGACTGTGTCATTGTGTGTGTCAGGTTCCTATAAGATGTCAGGATGTGGCTGTCTATTTCTCCATGGAGGAGTGGGAGTATGTAGAAGGACACAAGGACCTGTACAAGGAGGTCATGATGGAGGACCACCAGCCCCTCACATCACCAGGTAAGAGAAGAGACAGGTCTGACCTGATATGGAATTCCTGTGCCACCACTGCATGGCCCGCAATGCCCCCTCCACACTTAACTGGCATTGAAGACGGAGAGGTCTAAAGACCAAATAACGGCTTGTATGCCTGTTTTCAGGTGTAAAAGCCGTGATAAATCCCATGGGTTTCACAGACCAAGCGCAGTCGTGTCCGCCAGCCTAAGGCTGTTGTCACATGTGGCCCATTTTAAAGTAGTCCGACAAAAAACGCATCCGTTTTTGATCGGTTTTCATTAAGATATTTGGGAAAACTGGTCAAAAACGCATGCTTTTTTTTTTTATGGACTGCTTAAAAATGGTCTGAAAACGGGTTCAAAATGCCACGTGTGACTGCAGCCTTATGGATAGAGATAATTACCCAGAATAATAAATTGATGTTCTATTTCATTTTGCCAATTTTTTTTTCATGTGGTATCATTGATCCGGTGTTCATCTGTCTGTTATCTTCCTTTTTTTTTAAAATACTTTTTTCAGCCATTACTGGAAACCTTAATCACTCCACAGGAAAAGTTACGTTATCACGAAACTGTAAAGTAGAAGAAGAAAGCGCCTCTCCTGAGGAAACAGTTGGCGACGCCTCTCCCGAGGAAAACAATGGCGACGCCCCTCCCGAGGAAACCGTTGGCGACGCCTCTCCCGAGGAAACCGTTGGCGACGCCTCTCCCGAGGAAACCGTTGGCGACGCCTCTCCCGAGGAAACCGTTGGCGACGCCTCTCCCGGGGAAAACGTTGGCGACGCCTCTCCCGAGGAAACCGTTGGCGACGCCTCTCCCGGGGAAAACGTTGGCGACGCCTCTCCCGATGAAGACCTCATTATCTTTTATGTTGAACCTGGACATAACTGTACAAATCTAGCAAATAATCCCCTAAATCATAAGGAACCTTCTCCCGATTGGACAAAGATTCCTAACCCAAGTATGAGTCGTAAAGGGCGTAAAAGATTTCAATGTGATATATGTGGAAGATGTTTTTTGAAGCGCATTGGGCTTGTTACACATAGAAGGAGTCACACCAAGAAGAAGCCATACTCCTGTGCAGAATGCGGGAAATGTTTCACCAGTAAATTAGATCTTGATCAACATGAGAAAAATCATAAAGGAGATAAACCCTATTCCTGTACAGTGTGTGGGAAAAGTATTACAGAAAAAAGACATCTTATTGAACATGAGAGAACTCACACAGGGGAAAAGCCATATTCCTGTTCAGTCTGTGGGAAATGTTTTTCCTCTAGGCTAAGCCTTGTTCACCATGAGAAGATTCATACCGGAAAGAAACCATATTCGTGTTCAAAATGTGGGAAAAGTTTTAAAGAAAAAAGACTTCTCATTGCACATGATAGCGCTCACACAGGAAAGAAGCCATTTTCATGTTCAGTATGTGGTAAATATTTTACCACTAAATTCAATCTGGTAATACATGAGAGAATTCACACAGGGGAGAAGCCATATTCATGTTCAGAATGTGGGAAGTGCTATATAGGTGGATCAGGTCTTGCTAAACATAAGAGAACTCATTCTAGAAAGAAGCCCTATGTATGTTCAGTATGTAGGAAGAGCTTCACCAAAAAATCTGACTTTCTTAAACATGAGAAAATTCACGCCGGAGAAAAACCCTTCTCATGTCTAGAATGTGGAAAATCTTTTAAAGGCAAAAAAGGTCTGAAAGTACATCGGAGAAGTCACACGGGAGAGAGGCCGTTTGCTTGTCGAGAATGTGGAAAACATTTTTTTGCAAAATCACATGTTATTGCACATGAGAGAATTCACACAGGAGAGAAGCCACATGCATGTTCCGAATGTGGGAAATGCTTTGTAGAAAAATCAGCTCTTGTGAAACACAAGAGAATCCACACAGGAGAGAAGCCATATGCGTGTACAGAATGTGGGAAATGCTTTGTAGAAAAATCCAGTCTCGTTATACACGTGAGAATTCACACAGGAGAGAAGCCGTATTCGTGCTCGGAATGCGGGAAACGTTTCTTTACGAAACCGAAACTTGAACGCCATCAGAGAATTCACACTGGGGAGAAGCCATTTTCATGTTTGGAGTGTGGCAAATATTATTCTGACAGAGCTAGCCTTAGGAGTCATCAGAGACTTCATACAAGGAGGAAATCGCTTTAATTTTTGTAAATGGGAAAATTTTGTTATAGGGAATTTACACAGAAATAAATTTTATGTTGGAAAAGTTTTTTATTTGATTGGTTATAGCTATTATTGTGATCTGGATCCATGGAGGAAAGGTGTTGATAAAACCCTCTTCTGTTTTTCCATGAGTGCTGTCGGACATAAAGCAATGTGTATGAAGTGTTGCTGACTGGTCGCGATACTTCCATGTTCTACTGTAACGTAAACCTCATCATAAGGCTGCATTCACACGTGTGAATTCTCCAGTCCCGTATATCCGTGCCGTATGAGCCCATATATACGTGACGTTTTTCATCCCTATACAGCGTGTATGTAACTTGTATTTTATACGTCCCCATCGCCTTCTAGGGCATACGGAAGTACAATACGGGAGAAAATAGGACATGCTCTATATTTTTATACAGCTAGTATACGGTACTGTACGGAACAGTGTTAACGACGGCAATATAAATGGTCGGAAGTATTGTCCATTGAAATGAATGTGGCCGTGTGTAAATATTAAAAGTACGGTACGGGTGGCGTACGGCCGTTTTGATACAGTTGTGTGAATGCAGCCTTAGGCTATATTCACACTGCCGTTGCCCGCCCGTACCGTACCGTAGCGGGCAACGGCAGTGTACGGGGAGAGGAGGAGGAGGTGAGCGCAGCTCACCCCCGCCCCTCTCCATAGCAACCTATGGCGCACGGCCCCGTATTACGAGAAAAGATAGGACAGGTCCTATCTTTTTCCCGGGTACGGAACGGTACGGTGCCGCACGTGTGCTGCACCGTACCGCTCCCGTAGGGTGCCGTGCGCCCATAGGAGTGTATGGGGGACGTATATTGGCCGTATATACGTCGGCCGTATATACGTCCCCCATACGTTCGTGTGAATATAGCCTTAATTATATGCACAGTCACGTCCGCCTTCACAGTCTCCTGGAGTCCGTTGAAGCGAGATTTTCTTACTCTGATGTGAAGGTCTGTCGATCCAGCGGAGGCCGATGACCCTGCCTCTATCCTGACCTTGCTACATAACCATTTTGGAACAACGGGAAGACGGCAAAAAACCTTTGGGCAAATTAAGGAGAAAATGATGTTTGTGCCTTTCTCTACAGTAAAATGGCATCGATACACATTATCCATAAAGTAAAAATTATTCATTTGTGCTATTTAAAGAGAACCTGTCACCTGTAAAAACGGCACTGGGAGATGTTACTAAAGTAAGAAGCTCCTAGTACTACTCCAGACGCAGCATTATGTGGCAGTCACCGCCCTAATCCCCCCCCCCCCTTGAGAGTCTATGGAGTCAGCGGGGCGGTCCAGGGAAGAGTCAGCGTCTCGGATGCAGGTGTTTAACCTATTAAATGTTGCATTTAAATTGCCTTCTGGGGGTCTCTCCCCCGCGTTGATAACATGTGGGAAAGACGCAGATGATTTTGAATTTTGAACATAGCGAATTTCTCAAAAAAAGGGCAATTTTATTTATTTTTTTTATAAGTAAATGCAAAACCGATCAACCAAAATTTACAACTCAAACACACGGATCTGGCTCCAAGATATGGACCTCCACTAGCGCTTTTAAAACATCATCAAATCTTTATTTGCAGGCTTCTTAAATACAGATAAGTTCACACGGAGACATCACAAAAAGGCAAGGCTGTATCGCCTACGCGTTTCGGGTAGACACTCTACCCTTGTTACTAGCATGAAGTACAATGTGTCATGGACAATCTCAAAATCATTTTGCTAAGTTAAAGTGTCCAAAGGTTATAACCATATAAAGCGACACAATTCTCTTTGGACAACGCACAGCGGAGATCGTGACGGGACGGGTAAGTAAATGTGCCCCATAGTTGTCGATTTGGGCGGCCATGCGACCAGGGGCCCCAGGGTTTGCACCCCAGTGTTGTGCATAACATGTATGATGATTATATAAATGACGACGATCACTGTACCAGGTATTAATCCAGGACCGACATCCTCAATTCTTTTTCCAGAGATGAAATCTTACTTTTATTGGATTATTCAGGCCCAAATACAGCAAAATAATGATCGTGATGATTACGGCAATGGTGATAGCTCTCACTATAGATGAATGTACTACCATACCCAGATCTTACCTCCATTCATCTATATCCTTCCCCCTCCTTCATTCCCCTGAATCATCTCTGCTCTCTTAACTCTATACAGATTATTTCCCACTGTCTAACATGTGGAAGCCATCTTATTGGCTGAAACAGAGATAACTCAGGTTCTTGGCTAATTAATTGAGACTCTTGTTATGGTAACAACTGAACCAACGTCTTCTCTGAAATGCAGAGGGTAGTTATACAGCAGGATAGATGGTCGTCTCTATGTAGACAATCCTGGAGGTAGCCATCCTGTCTACTGTTTAGGTTTGTCTGGAGATGACATTTGCCCCAAAGGCCCCAAAATGGTATCAATTACAAAGTCGGCTCATCATGCAAAAGTGACACCCAGGTCTCTACAACGAAGTATGAAAACTTTATGGGTGTCAGAATATGGCGATTCAACATAAAAATGAAGGCAATGAAAAATTATATAAATTCGTCTCCATAATCACACTGACCCAAAAAATAAAGGGGAGGTGCCATTTACAGCCGTAAAAACAAAGTTTGCTGTTGCGCTTTTGGTATTTTTTTTCCTGCTTTCCAGTACATTGCATGGAATATTAAATGGCGTAGCTAAAAAGTACAGTTTGTCCAGCAGATAACAAAGTCATATAAATCTCTGTACTATATATGGAAAAATAAAAACATATGGCCTTTTTGAAGGTGGGGAGTAATAAACAGAAGCACGAAAAGTAAAAATGGCTGAGTGTTAAACGAGCCAAGGCTCCAGCAAACAAATGATTGGCGGAAAGAGAGGGCGCAGCTGGTCTTACAGTCCAGCTCACTACATTTAGGGTGCGGTCACACGCTCCGTTTGTACGGGGACCAGGGTACGGGGCTTGGGGCCTTGGCCTGATCTCATATTAGTTTCTGTGGAAATGCAAGCAATCGGTAACCAGAACCCGGTGTCTTGCATTGTTTTGATGCAAGACACAGGGTTCTGGTTACTCATCGCATACGCGCTTGGGCCGAGGCCCGTCCCCATACCACTAGCAATACGTGTGACAGCACGCCCAAGGTAATAGCGGTTGTTGAGTGGCATAACGACTAACTGAACCTCCTAAGTGGATTCTAATACCCCAACGCCACTAGGTGGCAGAGCATTATTATACTTTTGCTCTATGGATAACAAACTACAAGCAGCTTGGAAGAATATCAGAGATAAACATACAGAAGCGAAGCCCAAAGAACAATCCCCCTTCCCCAGAACAGACAAAGAAAAAGACATGTAGATACCTGGTTCCCAAACTCTGAATAGGCCGGAGCACAAGCTCTCCATAAAAATAGGAACTTGGCAGCAAAAAAGTAAAAAAAAAAAGGTTAATGAGACCAGTCACACGTTAGTAAAGATACTAATTTCCTGGGGCAATGGCCTCTGTTGCAAGAATGTGACAAGCACCCAGTCTCCTGACAAAACTTTGAGGGCACAACTTGAGGTAGAAGCTGTTCACATGCCAATAACGGGAGCACAGTGTGGTCAGGTGTGATGTGAGGGGTATATGTGTTATAGGCAGGGGTACAGTGTGGTCAGTTGTGATGTGAGGGGTATATGTGTTATATGCAGGGGCACAGTGTGGTCAGGTGTGATGTGAGGGGTATATGTGTTATAGGCAGGGGCACTGTGTGGTCAGGTGTGATGTGAGGGGTATATGTGTTATAGGCAGGGGCACTGTGTGGTCAGGTGTGATGTGAGGGGTATATGTGTTATAGGCAGGGGCACTGTGTGGTCAGGTGTGATGTGAAGGGTATATGTGTTATAGGCAGGGGCACTGTGTGGTCAGTTGTGATGTGAGGGGTATATGTGTTATAGGCAGGGGCACTGTGTGGTCAGGTGTGATGTGAGGGGTATATGTGTTATAGGCAGGGGTACAGTGTGGTCAGTTGTGATGTGAGGGGTATATGTGTTATAGGCAGGGGCACTGTGTGGTCAGGTGTGATGTGAGGGGTATATGTGTTATAGGCAGGGGCACTGTGTCGTCAGGTGTGATGTGAGGGGTATATGTGTTATAGGCAGGGGCACTGTGTGGTCAGGTGTGATGTGAGGGGTATATGTGTTATACGCAGGGGCACTGTGTGGTCAGTTGTGATGTGAGGGGTATATGTGTTATAGGCAGGGGCACTGTGTGGTCAGGTGTGATGTGAGGGGTATATGTGTTATAGGCAGGGGCACTGTGTGGTCAGGTGTGATGTGAGGGGTATATGTGTTATAGGCAGGGGCACTGTGTGGTCAGGTGTGATGTGAGGGGTGTATGTGTTATAGGCAGGGGCACTGTGTGGTCGGTGTGATGTGAGGGGTATATGTGTTATACACAGGGGCACTGTGTGGTCAGTTGTGATATGAGGGGTATATGTGTTATAGGAAGGGGCACTGTGTGGTCAGGTGTGATGTGAGGGGTATATGTGTTATAGGCAGGGGCACTGTTTGGTCAGTTGTGATGTGAAGGGTATATGTGTTATAGGCAGGGGCACTGTGTGGTCAGGTGTGATGTGAGGGGTATATGTGTTATAGGCAGGGGCACTGTGTGGTCAGGTGTGATGTGAGGGGTATATGTGTTATAGGCAGGGGCACTGTGTGGTCAGGTGTGATGTGAGGGGTATATGTGTTATAGGCAGGGGCACTGTGTGGTCAGGTGTGATGTGAGGGGTGTATGTGTTATAGGCAGGGGCACTGTGTGGTCGGTGTGATGTGAGGGGTATATGTGTTATACGCAGGGGCACTGTGTGGTCAGTTGTGATGTGAGGGGTATATGTGTTATAGGCAGGGGCACTGTGTGGTCACTTGTGATGTGAGGGGTATATGTGTTATAGGCAGGGGCACTGTGTGGTCAGTTGTGATGTGAGGGGTATATGTGTTCTAGGCAGGGGCACTGTGTGGTCAGGTGTGGTGTGAGGGGTATATGTGCTATAGGCAGGGGCACTGTGTGGTCACTTGTGATGTGAGGGGTATATGTGCTATAGGCAGGGGCACTGTGTGGTCAGGTGTGATGTGAGGGGTATATGTGTTATAGCCAGGGGCACTGTGTGGTCAGGTGTGATGTGGGGGGTATATGTGTTATAGGCAGGGGCACTGTGTGGTCAGGTGTGATGTGAGGGGTATATGTGTTATAGGCAGGGGCACTGTGTGGTCAGGTGTGATGTGAGGGGTATATGTGTTATAGGCAGGGGCACTGTGTGGTCAGGTGTGATGTGAGGGGTATATGTGTTATATGCAGGGGCACTGTGTGGTCAGTTGTGATGTGAGGGGTATATGTGTTATAGGCAGGGGCACTGTGTGGTCAGGTGTGATGTGAGGGGTATATGTGTTATACGCAGGGGCACTGTGTGGTCAGGTGTGATGTGAGGGGTATATGTGTTATAGGCAGGGGCACTGTGTGGTCAGGTGTGATGTGAGGGGTATATGTGTTATAGGCAGGGGCACTGTGTGGTCAGTTGTGATGTGAGGGGTATATGTGTTATAGGCAGGGGCACTGTATGGTCAGGTGTGATGTGAGAGGTATATGTGTTATAGGCAGGGGCACGGTGTGGTCAGGTATGATGTGAGGGATATATGTGTTATTGGTAGGGGCACTGTGTGGTCAGGTGTGGTGTGAGGGGTGTTTATAATATATGCCCCTTATGCACATTTTGGTGTGAGGAGAAATATGTGGGTGCACAGTGTGGTTAGTTGTGGTATGAGGGGTATGCATTATGTATGCAGGGGAATCATGCAGTCAGTTGTCATGGGTATAGATATAAATAGGGGGTGCACAGTGTGGGCTGAGGGATATATATGATGAATGGGTGGCACAGTGTGGACAATTTTGGTGTGAGGGGCATATCTGATCTACAGGGGCAGTATGTTGAGTTGTGGTGTGAGGAGTATTTTTGATATATTTATGGAGCACAGTGTGGTCAGTTGTGGTGTGAGGGGTATATATGATATATGTAGGGGGCACAGTGTGGTCAGGTGTGGTGTGAGGGGTATGTATGATATATGTGGGGGCACAGTGTGGTCAGGTGTGGTGTGAGGGGTATATATGATATATGTGGGGGCACAGTGAGGTCAGTTGTGGTGTGAGGAGTATATATGATATATGGTGGACGACAGTGTGGTCAATTGTGGTGTGAGGAGTATATATGATGGGGCACAGTGTGGTCAGTTGTGATGTGAGGATGCAACGTCCCCCACTGGGCCTAACCTTTTCTTGGGGCCTGGAGGCAGGTGGGGCCCAGAATACCGGAGTGGCTGGCGGTTGCGGCCTAGGCACGCTAGTGTCATGGTGCTTGGTATGGGGACCGGAGGGCTGTCCCACAGCCTGGCAGGTCTCCAGCGGGTGGTGTGTGCAAGAAAATTAGATGAGGGAGAGGCTGTGATACTAGTTCTCAATGGGGCAGCCGTCAGAGTCTGTAGTATGTGTCCCTGGTAGATGGATGGTGATACAGCCGTAGCAGGGACCAGACGGAGACAGTGGGGGTCATTTACTAAGGGCCCGATTCGCGTTTTCCCGACATGTTACCCGAATATTTCCGATTTGCGCCGCTTGTACATGAATTGCCCCGGGTTTTTGGCGCACGCGATCGGATTGTGGCGCATCGGGGCCGGCATGCGCGCGACAGAAATCGGGGGGGCGTGGCCGAACGAAAACACGACGTATTCGGAAAAACCGCCGCATTTAAAAACCGAAAATGTGTCGCTTGGGGAGCGCTCACCTTCACCTTCTATGGGATGGTGCATTCCGGGGCGTTAAGATTATTTTCGGCGCTGCAGCGCCACCTGGTGGACGGCGGAGGAACTACCATCTTAAATCCCAGCCGGACCCGAATCCTGTGCAGAGAACGCGCCGCTGGATCGCGAATGGGCCGGGTAAGTAAATGTGCCCCAATGTTGTGCATAAAAGTAACTTATAGTTCTTTATTCGAACCAACGGCAGCAACAAGCCAAACGATTCTGTATAAAGGCAGTACTGGAGTGATCTTGGAGAAGGAACCTCAGGAGTTGGGTCACCAGCCTGGATGCAGGGGCGGGCTGGGTTGTAGCTGTGTCCAATGCTGGAAGCTGCAGCTTTGTCACTCTGTATGTAGTTGCTGAGGCCTAGGAGGCCTGTGGGCAGAGCATGTGAGTTGGTGCTTCTCAGTCAGAAGCTGGGTGCTCCGAGCTCCTTCTGTGTTGAGAGCTCGGAGCACTCCTCCCCTGACCAAGGGTTTAGTTAATCCCTGGTCAGGTGATCTCCTTCTCCAATCACACTCCAGTTCACAATTAAGTGCATTGAGGCATATCATTGGATGATAACAAGAACTAATGTTTAACCCTTGCCTATTCAGGCAGTATCTACTGCTGCACAATTACCTCTTTACATGTATAGTGTCCTGCAGAGGAGATGATCAGACTCCCTACTAGGGGAACACACATATTAGGGGCTTATTCGCAAAAACAACTCCTCTGCCTTGCATTGGCAGGGGTGTTGCAAGTATACATGATATATGACGGAGCACAGTGTGGTCAGTTGTGGTATGAGGAGTATATATCTGCATGTGACTCAGCCTGGTCTGTCGAGGGGGCATATCTACTGTAGGGGGAATGGGGTGGGACATAGTTAATATAGTGGGGAAACTGTTCTGTAAGTGACATTTTCATCAGGTACATGGCACATGGTGAGATTTCAGCTTACACATATGAAAGGCAGGAGGTGGAGAGGAACCAATGCTCTCCATTAGGAAGGAGGGGGATATGTGACGCAGTGTGTAGTAACCAGACCTGCAAGACCAGAGGTGAAACCAGCTACTGGTTAGTAATGGGTCGTTCACAAACGAGACAGTTCTAAGAGCCAGCTCTTTCGTGTGAATGACAGGAGTTGGCTCACATAACCCCGCCCTAATCAGATAACCACTCCCCCTTTAACCCAATAAAAATCGGGTTGAGTGGTGAGGCGAGGAGGTGACTGACTGAACTGAGGCTCCCTATTATAAATTTTTTTTATTCATATTAAAGTTAATTTGATTTTACAAACAAACAGGAGAACAACACAGAACAAAGCAAAAAGGGAAAAAAAGAGAAATATTAAGAACAGCAGGTGCGCCACATTAAAGTATAGTTTCAGATATCTCAGGTGAAACGCAATAGCTCAGTATGAGGCGCTGATCTGTGCCCGATGAAGATATTACAATTAAATATCACGGTAATTGTCCACTGATATCTGAACTGAAGTACCGTATATATACTCGAGTATAACCCAAGTATGTAATCACAACAAAAGTGCTGAAAATCCCTAACTCCGCTTATACTCGAGTCAAGAAAAAAAACAAAATGTGTACTTACCTTCCGACACCCCCCCTGGCCGGTCCTCTTCCATACATCGCGGCCCTAGCATCGGCTCCCTATCCCCGGCATCGGTCGTCGCATGCATCGTGACATCAGACACTATGGGGAGCACAGGCATCAGCAAACACTATGATGTCAGTGAGCTGCTAATGTCATGGTGCCTGAGACAAACCGCATTGCGACCCTGAGCCGATGCTGGAGCCATGTGGATAAAAGCATCGGAAGGTGTGTACACTTTTAGGCAGGCTAAATACTACAGGGGGCTGACAGGCTATATACTACAGGGGGCTGGCAGGCTATATACTACAGGGGGCTGGCTGGCTTTATACTACAGGGGCTGGCAAACGATATACTACAGGGGGCTGGCAAGCTATGTACTACAGGGGGCTGGCTATATACTGGGGCTGTGACCAATGCATTTCCCACCCTCGGCTTATACTCGAGTCCATGGGCTCACATTCCAGCTTTGCGCCAGGACTGTGCTTGTTAGTTCCAGGTAGTGAGGAGATGCAAAGGAGGTCCAGTGGGACCATGTTTTTTGAGAGCATGCGCATCTCTTTGGATCTGATGTCATGAGGCTCTCCATCTGGAGTAACTCGTTGACACGTCCCAGCCACTGGTGCAGGGAGGGAGGATCAGAGGAGCCCCCGCAGGCCAGGATACAGGCCTTTGCCGCATTAAAGAGATGATACAGTAGGGAATTTCTGTACGTGACAAGAGAGATCTCATGGTGGTAGAGCAAGACGCAAGCAGGGTCACCCTGCAGCTCTCTACTCATCATCTGTCCAATATTTGGGGATTTGGGGAACATTTTGTGGAGTACGTGGGGCACCCTGTAGCATATGGTGAGCAACGTATAGTTCGTCTCCTGATAGGCCGTACTCAATGAGGTCTTATGCACCATCTCATATATTTTCTCTCTGTTCCATAGTGAGGTCTGGACTCAGGTCTCATTCACATTTACTATTTACTCATGAACTGTGGGACATGGTCTTGTGGGGGGGCTATTAGAAGACTGTATGCTGTATGCAGGTGCCCTCAAACCTGTCAGTGACCGGCTGTACTAGGAAGGAGATGGGATGGATCCTAAGTAGTGCGTTAGTTGGATGCCTTCCCACATCTTCACTGGGGCAAGTCCGCTGGAGCTATTCCGTCGTCCCCTCTATGCCATTGCCCATCCACCAGGAGGTGACAGGCTCGATAGTGCCCAGCTGCAACCCACTGTTTGAAGACCGACGACATAGCCCCAGGAGGGAATGCAGTTCAGACCCTCACAGACGCTGTCGGGTTGGAGTACAATGCTCCAATTCACCTCTTCATGTGTGTTCCCATCCCTAGGGGCCATAGGGCCCCAATCAAAAAAGGCCAATCCAGCCTATCAAAGGCCCTCTAAGCGTCTGTGGATAGACTGACCTAGGGAGGGCTGTTGTCTTAATTAGGTGGACCATGTTCAGGGCTTTTGTATTGTTGTCAATGGCTTCCCGTGAGGGCACGAATCCTGTGTGGTGAAAGTGGACCAGGCCCGGCATCAATGGAGCTGTCACGATTGGGAGTCTGTGGACCCTCTGGACCACCGCGGGAGGTGGTACAAGCCAACCTGGGACCGGAATCTAAGTGGAACCCGGTGTTCACCAGAGCCCGCCGCAAAGCACGATGGACTTGCTGCGGCGGGTAACCACCAGGTCGTTCCACAGATGCGACTAACCCGTGGTGGCTGCCAAGGTAGTAACACAGTAGACAGTCTGTACCCGGAGTGACGGCAGGAGAATAGCACAGGAAGGCACACCAGGACTCACGTCAGGAATCACAGGAGCTGGCACACAGGAACCCAGGACCACAGGGACGGACTGGCACACAGGAACGCAGGACCACAGGGACGGACTGGCACACAGGAACGCAGGACCACAGGAACACAGGAATCACAGGAACCCAGGAATAACAGGAGCTTTCTCTTGAGGGAAGTTTGAAGATCCGGCAAGAGCAATACGGAGGGGCTGGAATTTAATTCAGACCAGCTCCAATTATTGTCTTTACATCTTAGGGAGCCAGCACGCGCGCGCCCTAGGAGACGGGGATACGCGCGCCAAGCCGCGAGAGCTGCACAGGACGCCGCTGCAGCCGGGGGAGGTGAGAGAAGCCGGCCACCGGACCCTGGAGAGGCACGGGTGCACCCGCGATCCGAGACGGGGATCGTGGGAGCACCCGTGACAGGAGCCAGGCAATTGGCTAGGATTTTAGCAAAAAGTTTTAGGTCCACATTGAGCAAGGATATTGGCCTGTAATTAGCGCAGGAAGAAGAACCCGCAGGAGAAGAACCCACAAGTGAGAGTTCGGCCCTCCTACTGAGGAGGCGTCAACTTCCAGCTGGAAAGGCTTCTCCGTATCAGGCCATGTGAGAACTGGGGCCAAGGCAAAGCCTGACTTCAGACTAGAGAAGGCTTCTTCAGCTGCCGGGGGCCAGAGTCTGGGATTGGCATTCTTCTTGGCTAGCGCCACAATGGGAGAAGGTAGTAATTGTCGAAGCCCAGGAATCTCTGTATTGCACGCAGTCCTACAGTGCAAGGCCATTGAAGAACCACAGACAACTTAGCAGGATCCATCTGTAGACCCTTGTCAGAGATGATATAGCCGAGGAAGGGAATACTCTTCTGGTGGAACTGGCACTTCTCCGTAGAGAACACCAAGATAGACCACAACACAGGTATATAGCAAGTCTCTGAAAATGTTGTTGACAAACTCCTGAAAAACAGCTAGTGTGTTGCAGAGTCCAAACAGCATGACGAGGATCCGAATGAGGTTATACGCCCCACGGAGGTCTAGTCTGGTGAAGACCTTGGCTCCACGTAAGCGGTCAAAGATCAACGGCAAAGGATAGCGGTTCTTCATGGTGATGTTGTTTAGGCCACGAAAATCTAGGCATGGATGGAGCGACCCATCCTTTTTGGCCTTCACCGGCTGGAGAAGAGAACTTACATATAAACCCGCTCTGTGGATTCTCTTTTACATAGGCTAAAATTGCTGCGCTCTTGGGAACACACAGTGGGTACACCTGACCCCATGGAGATGTGCCCGGTAGCAGGTCAATAGCACCAGTATGTGGCACTGCAACCACGGAAGACCCAGAAGAACTGAAGACGTGCACTGGGTTAGCACATAAAAGGAAAGTCTCTCCTTGTTCAAGACCCCCACTGGTAGGCATAGGGGTTCAGTGCGGTACCGGATCAGGTCTTGGAGAATCTGCCCACTGACTGATGAGATTAACAGCAGCTTCTCGAGACGGACCTCAGGAAGACAGTACTGAGAGACCAGTCCCCTTGACCCAGGTCTCCGCTGAAGACGCCTGTGCAGCTTTCCCAAAGATAGACCGGAGCTCAGCAAAGAAAGAGGGGATGTCAGCTGTAACCGGGTCTTTTCTGTCCTAGAGAGGAGTAGTCCATGCCACGGGCCTTCCCGGAGAGGAGGCTGATGAAGAATGCCACCTTAGACCGTTCCGTGACAAACGATGTCGGCATAAGATAAATGTGCAGGGAGCAGTGGGTGATGAAGCCACTGCACAACTTGGGGTCCCCATCATATTTAGACGGCATGAATAGTCTCAGCCTAGTTTCAGTGATAGGGAGACTTACCGTATTAGCGGTACTTGACTACTTGACGCTGCTGCTGAGTAGCCATCAATTGCTTGCACAGCAATCTGTTGGGACTGCTGGGCTACGATGGTGGTAAGATCAGCCAGGCCCCATAGCGGAACCTTGGCAGAATCCATGGTCGGATCTTACTGTCAGAAAACAGGGCTAGTGGACCCACTGAACCAACGCAGATGATGACGTAAGCCGACACCTGGTACCGGAGTCTAAGTGGTACATGGTTTTCACCAGAACCTGCCGCAAAGCGAGCTCGGCTTGTTGTGGCGTGGTACCACCAGGTCATTTCACAGGCGCGACTTTGTCAGCGGTGGCGGTCAAGGCATAGTACAGAATCGTAAGGCAAACTTGTGGTCAGGGACAGGCAGGAGGTCGAGATAGGCAGCACAGAATCAGAGTCATGAACGGAATCGAGATCACAGTGGGAAATCAGGATAATCACAAAGGGCATGGAACAAAGATTTCTCTTAGACATAGAAGCTCAAAGATCCGGCAGGGTGTGCAGGGAGAGGCAGGTTTATATAGAATTCTGGGAAATGGGCAGCGCCAATTAATGGTGTGCTGATCCATTAAACTTTCTGAAGCTGGCGCACGCACGCTCTAGGAGACGGGACGCATGTGCATGGCTGGAGGACCGGGATCAGGAGCGGGGACAGGTAAGAAGCGCGGGTGCCACGCCAGCGCACAAGGGGGGCACAATATGTGTCAGGAATCAGGAGTAGTTTACCGACTGGACCACCGCAGACGATGACGTAGCTGAACCTTGGCAGAATCCATGGCCGGATATTACTGATGATCTAAGCTGAAACATGGGACCATAGTCTAAGTGGCACCAAGTTTTCACCAGAGCCCGTCACAAAGCGGGTTGGACTTGCTGTGGCATAGTACCACCAGGTCCCTCCACAGGCGCAACTTTGTCTGCGGTGGTGGTCGAGGCTAGGTACAGAATCAGAAGGCAGAGTCATGGTCAGGCAGAAGGTCTGGGAACAGCACGGAAACAGACGTGGAAGTAGCAGAAGGTCAGGGCTGGCAGCAAAGGAGTGAAGTCAGGAACAGAGCCGATGTCACAGCAGGAAATCACCATAAATGCAAGGGACATCAGAAGCAAGCTTTCTCTAAGGCACAAGGCACGCAGATCCAGCAGGGGGCACAGGAAGAGGCTTGGAATTTATCTGGGAAGGCGGATGGCCAGCATCAACCACTGGTGTGCTGGCCCTTTAAATTTCGGATGGCCGGCGCGTGCTTGCCCTAGGTGGCCGGATGCGGCAAGGTAAAAGGATCTGCTGAGCTCCGGGGGCACAGAGAGGAACACAGGTGCGCCTGTGACCCAGAACATGGGTCACAGGGGCACCAGTGACAGTACCTCCCTCTCGGCCTCCCCCTCTTCTTGGTCTGGAGGAGCCACGGTCCAGGATATTGTCTTTGGTTTCCAAGACCTCTCCTCTGGCCCGAAAATCCCTCCAGTTGACAAGAAAGAATCGCTTCCCTCTAACTGACTTTATATCCAGGACCTCTTCTACTTCATAGATTTCGGAGGAATCTGCCTCAGGAAGAGGAGGAGGTAACTGCCGGGAAAAGCGGTTCAAGATGGCTTCAGAAGGGAGGCGTGGAAGGAGTTTGAGATGCGCATTGAGGGAAGGAGACAAGGCTTATAGGTGACGGAGTTAATGCACTTCAGCACCTCAAATAGACCCAGTAAAATCGGGCCAAGCTTGTAGCTGGAGATCTTCAGCCAGACATACCTGGAGGACAGCCATACTTTGTCTCCCGAACAAAGGTTGGAGGAGGCCTGCATCTTTTGTCGGCCTGGGTCTTGGTTCAAGCAGACGCCTGGAGCAAGGAGACTCGAGTCTGTTCCCAGGTAGACTTCAGATACTGGGCCAACTCTTCCACGGCAGGAACATTTGAAGGCACAGAAATAGGAAGAAGAAAGTGTGGGTGCTATCCAAAGACAATGAAGAAGGGAGCCGAGCCAGCAGAGTCCAAGTAATTATAAGAAAACTCCGCCCATGGCAACAGAACAGGCTGGAAAGACGTGGAGGTAACTGCAGACCTGGCAGAGGTACAAAGTGGGAAATTTTGGAGAACCGGTCTGTTATCACCCAGATGATGGTATTACCAGAGGAAGGAGGAAGATCCATAATAAAGTCTATGACCATGTGATACACGGGTATCTACCAGCTGGTTTGAGACGGCTTGTTTCGAGTACAGGAAGTGTAGGAGCCCACAAAATCGTATATATCCTTGACCAGATCTGGCCACCAGTAGAAACAGGAAATGAGAGCGACAGATCTTTGCACCCTAGGGTTCCCAGCCACATGAACGCAATGTCCTCAGGTTAAAATCTTCTTCCGAAGAGCAGGTCGGATGTAGGTCCTGCCAGGAGGAAGCTGGCAAAGGTCCACTAGAATGGCAAGAACCAGTTGTTCAGGAGGAATGACATGCCGAGGAGATGGTTCTTCCCCAATAACAGCAGAGGCAATAGAGAGGGCATCAGCCTTGATGTGACCAGTGAGCTTGTCATGGGTTGAGACGCTGAGCCTGGAGTCTGGAGATACAGGAGGTTCTTGTGATCTGTATAAACACAATCTGGAAGTTTATGTCGCACTGCTATGGCTTGGAACCTGGCTCACACATCAGATTAACTTAACAAACTTACAAATCGGCAGGGGAAACCCTCTGATACAGTACCTTTTTAGACTCATCATGAACTATGAATCATACTTTGATGTGTTCTAACACTAAAAGGGGCGGTATGGTAGGACATCCATACACCGCTGGGGGGCGGGACTAGATGATTTAAATAGCTGGGTTGATTTCCCTTTCCTTATCCCCTGAGGAAGCCCGCCAGACGGGCGATACGCGTGGGGCGTTTGTGGTCTCTCCTCTTTATGCTCTACATTAGGTAATATAATGTGATGTACTGCTTTATTGTATCTACTTGAATTGTGTATCTACACCACTAGCTGCTATTTTCTGCACGCAGCACTTTATCTATGTTTTGTTTAGTTTTTTGATCTCATAATATGTAAACACCACACAGCACACAGTCCAAGAACCTTTGTATGTATTCAGCCTAGGCACTTTGCACCTTATTATTACATGTGATTTTGTGCATATTTTTACACCTTTATATTTAGCAGCTTTGTTATCCATTGTTGGTTGTACATATATGAAATATTTCTCTGAGGAGAGACCATTGTGTTCTTTTTCCCATTTTTTGGGTTTTTAAATGTTTTTATCTTTGTATATGGATGAAATAATAAAATTTATCTTGTTTGCACATCCGCTTTCCCTCTCTTTTCTAAAGTATCATTATTTGGATGTGTTATTTGTCTATTGCATTATTTTCCCCTCTCAAATCTTGCTTGCTCCTTCCAGAAGATAGCGCCACTCTTCCAGGGCCAGTTTTATGGCCAGTAGTTCTCAGTCCCCTATGGAGTAATCCCTCTCCGCAGCAGAGAAGGTATTAGAGAAGAACCCACAGGTGAGAGTTCATCCCCTTCTGGGTGAGCATCGCCGACAGATGAGGTGTCAAACTCCAGCTGGAATGGCTTTACTTACCCGGTCCAGTTGCGATCCAGCGGCAGGGTTCTCCGACGCTGACTCAGGTTCTGCCGGGATTCACTAAGGTCCGTGCACCGATATCCACTAGTTCTCGCTGCTGCGCCGAGGTCCGCTGGAGTTCGCCGGAGTTCAACAGTCTATCCTTGGTCCAGGTAACCGCGTGTCTATCCTTGGCCACGTCCCCCGATTTCTGTCACATGCAACCCGGCGCGATTGTGCCAAAATCCGATCGCGTGCACCACAATCCCGGCGGAATTCAACGCAAATCGGAAATCGCCAGGATACCCGGGATTTGTATCAGGAAGAATGTGGACAGATGGTGCAGATCACCAAGGATAAGAGTAAAATTAATTTTATTCCAGTGAGTATTCCTTGTGAGTATGCTGGAATAAAATTAATTTTACTCTTATCCTTGGTGATCTGCACCATGTGTCCACATTCTTCCTGATACAGGACCGATGCTGTGATCGCGTGCATGAGAGTGTAGTGTGGTCTCCCACTGGATCCAGTATAGAGAAGTGAACACCGTGACAGGAGGAATTACTGAGGATATTTCTTCAATCTTCGATCTATCAGGGACTGGGTAAGACCGTTCTGTGTAATTCTCAACCTTGTTTTTTTTTCTGTTCAGTTTGGAGAATGCCTCTTCAGCCGCTGGAGGCCAGAGCTTAGGATTAGCGTCCTTTTTTTGTCAACGCCACAATGGGAGAGACAAGAGAGGAGAAATGTGGTATAAATTGCTGGTAATAATTAGCAAAACCCATGAATCTCTGAATAGCACAAAGTCCTACTGGGCGAGGCCACTGAAGTACTGCAGACAATTTGGTAGGACCCCTGTCAGAGATGATGGGGCAGATTTACTTACCCGGCCCATTCGCGATCCAGCGGCGCGTTCTCTGCGGTGGATTCAGGTCCGGCCGGGATTCACTAAGGTAGTTCCTCCGCCGTCCACCAGGTGGCGCTGCTGCGCTGAAAAGCATCCGGATGCCCTGAAATTCACCTACCCGGACCAAGTGAAGGTAAGCGCGTCCCAAGCGACACATTTTCGGTTCTTAAATGCGGCGTTTTTTCCAAATACGTCGGGTTTTCGTTCGGCCACGTCCCCGATTTCCGCCGTGCGCATGCCGGCGCCGATGCGCCACAATCCGATCGCGTGCGCCAAAACCCGGGGCAATACAGGGGAAATCGGCGCAAATCGGAAATATTCGGGTAACACATCGGAAAAATGACCCCCGATATGTCCAAGAAACGGAAGACTCTTCTGGTGGAACTGGCACTTCTCGAGTTTGGCAAATAGGCGATTGGTCCTTAGGCGCCTGAGAACTTGCCGTACGTGGACCTAATGAGACTTCAGGTCACAAGAGAACACCAGGATATCATCCAAGTAGACAACAACACAATTGTAAGGTAAGTCTCTGAAGATGTTGTTGATAAATTCTTGAAAGACTGCAGGCGCATTGAATAGTCCAAAGGGCATGACCAGATATTCGAAGTGCCCATTCCATGTGATGAAGGCGATCTCCACTCATTGCCCTCATGGATACGGATGAGATTCTAAGCTCCCTGAAAGTCTAATTTAGTGAAGACCTAGGCTCCACATAGGAGGTAGAAGAGTTCTGTGATTAGGAGTAGAGGATAACGATTCTTCATCGTAACTTTATTGAGTCCACGGTAGTCAATGCGGGGGCAAACTGAACCGTCTTTCTTGGCCACAAAAAAAAAATCCAGCACCAGCAGGAGACAAAGACTTGTGAATAAGGCCCATTTGCAAATTTTCCTTGATGTAGACTGTCATAGCCGCGGTCTCAGGCACGGAGAGTGGGTAAACTCGACCTTGCGGAGGTTAAGTGCCCAGGAGCAGCTCTATGGGGCAGTTGTAGGGTTGGTGTGGTGGTAGTATACAATGTATACTGTGTACTGAGGGGTCTATGTAATGTATATGGATTTATGTATACCGTGCACTGAGGGGTCTATGTAATGTATATGGATATATGTATACTGTGTACTGAGGGGTCTATGTAATGTATATGGATATATGTATACCGTGTACTGAGGGGTCTATGTAATGTATATGGATATATGTATATACTGTGCACTGAAGGGTCTATGTAATGTATATGGATATATGTATACCGTGTACTGACTGGTCTATGTAATGTATATGGATATGTGTATACCGTGTACTGAGGGGTCTATGTAATGTATATGGAAATATATATATACTGTGTACTGAGGGGTCTATGTAATGTATATGGATATATGTATACTGTGTACTGAGGGGTCTATGTAATGTATAAGGATATATGTATACCATGTACTGAGGGGTCTATGTAATGTATATGGATATATGTATACTGTGTACTGAGGGGTCTATGTAATGTATATGGATATATGTATACCGTGTACTGAGGGGTCTATGTAATGTATATGGATATATGTATACTGTGTACTGAGGGGTCTATGTAATGTATATGGATATATGTATATACTGTGTACTGAGGGGTCTATGTAATGTATATGGATATATGTATACCGTGAACTGAGGGGTCTATGTAATGTATATGGATATATGTATACCGTGTACTGAGGGGTCTATGTAATGTATATGGATATATGTATACCGTGTACTGAGGGGTCTATGTAATGTATATGGATATATGTATACCGTGTACTGAGGGGTCTATGTAATGTATATGGTTATATGTATACCGTGTACTGAGGGGTCTATGTAATGTATATGGATATATGTATACCGTGTACTGAGGGGTCTATGTAATGTATATGGTTATATGTATACCGTGTACTGAGGGGTCTATGTAATGTATATGGATATATGTATACCGTGTACTGAGGGGTCTATGTAATGTATATGGATATATGTATATACTGTGTACTGAGGGGTCTATGTAATGTATATGGATATATGTATACCGTGTACTGAGGGGTCTATGTAATGTATATGGATATATGTATACCGTGTACTGAGGGGTCCATGTAATGTATATGGATATATGTATACCGTGTACTGAGGGGTCCATGTAATGTATATGGATATATGTATACCGTGTACTGAGGGGTCTATGTAATGTATATGGTTATATGCTGTAACTCAAACGATCTGACTAAATATATTGACAATTTCACTCCAATTTTTTCCACTAACATGAAGTACAATGTGTCAGGAATAAACCATCTCAAAATCACCTGGAAAAGTTAAAGCGTTCAGGAATTATTACCACATAACGTGACACGCGGCAGATTGTAAAGCAAGCTGAAAACTGATCAGGTAGATAAGGAGTTAATAGTCTGGAGGTGGCACTGTGTCGTCATGACAACCCACACTGTGCTTCCTGTTGTCATACTGACACGCATGCTGACCAATCAGAGAAGGCAGTAGGGGTGGAACATAGGAAAATGTGGCTGTCTTGTATATGAGAGAGATCTGGGCCTGTGCTGGTGTCGGGTCCTCAGAAGGCCTGGAAGTGACAGCTTCTGGAGCAAAGGACACAGTGGAGTCAGGAGATCCCGATCATCACATCACAACACACCACACGAGAAGAAGAAGTGACTGCAGCTCCTGCACACCTGCATGAAGCCCCCGTCTACAGGTAACCCCCCGCCTGACAGGAGAGCCCGAGCTACAGGTAACCCCCGCCTGACAGGAGAGCCCGATCTACAGTTAACCCCCCGCCTGACAGGAGAGCCCGAGCTACAGGTAACCCCCCGCCTGACAGGAGAGCCCGAGCTACAGGTAACCCCCCGCCTGACAGGAGAGCCCGAGCTACAGGTAACCCCCGCCTGACAAGAGAGCCCGAGCTACAGGTAACCCCCGCCTGACAGGAGAGCCCAAGCTACAGGTAACCCCCCACCTGACAGGAGAGCCCGAGCTACAGGTAACCCCCGCCTGACAGGAGAGCCCAAGCTACAGGTAACCCCCCACCTGACAGGAGAGCCCGAGCTACAGGTAACCCCCCGCCTGACAGGAGAGCCCGAGCTACAGGTAACCCCCCCCCTGCCTGACAGGAGAGCCCGAGCTACAGGTAACCCCCCGCCTGATAGGAGAGCCCGAGCTACAGGTAACCCCCCGCCTGACAGGAGAGCCCGTGCTACAGGTAACCCCCCGCCTGACAGGAGAGCCCGAGCTACAGGTAACCCCCCGTCTGACAGGAGAGCCCGAGCTACAGTTAACCCCCCGCCTGACAGGAGAGCCCGAGCTACAGGTTACCCCCCGCCTGACAGGAGAGCCCGAGCTACAGGTAACCCCCCGCCTGACAGGAGAGCCCGAGCTACAGGTAACCCCCCGCCTGACAGGAGAGCGCGAGCTACAGGTAACCCCCCGCCTGACAGGAGAGCCCGAGCTACAGGTAACCCCCCTCCTGACAGGAGAGCCCGAGCTACAGGTAACCCCCCGCCTGACAGGAGAGCCCGAGCTACAGGTAACCCCCCCCCCCCTGCGTGACAGGAGAGCCCGAGCTACAGGTAACCCCCCCCCCCGCCTGACAGGAGAGCCCGAGCTACAGGTAACCCCCCGCCTGACAGGAGAGCCCGAGCTACAGGTAACCCCCCGCCTGACAGGAGAGCCCGAACTACAGGTAACCCCTGCCTGACAGGAGAGCCCGAGCTACAGGTAACCCCCTGCCTGACAGGAGAGCCCGAGCTACAGGTAACCCCCCGCCTGCCAGGAGAGCCCGAGCTACAGGTAACCCCCCGCCTGCCAGGAGAGCCCGAGCTACAGGTAACCCCCCGCCTGCCAGGAGAGCCCGAGCTACAGGTAACCCCCCGCCTGCCAGGAGAGCCCGAGCTACAGGTAACCCCCCACCTGATAGGAGAGCCCGAGCTACAGGTAACCCCCCGTCTGACAGGAGAGGCCGAGCTACAGGTAACCCCCCGCCTGACAGGAGAGCCCGAGCTACAGGTAACCCCCCGCCTGACAGGAGAGCCCGAGCTACAGGTAACCCCCCGCCTGACAGGAGAGGCCGAGCTACAGGTAACCCCCCGCCTGACAGGAGAGCCCGAGCTACAGGTAACCCCCGCCTGACAGGAGAGCCCGAGCTACAGGTAACCCCCCGCCTGACAGGAGAGCCCGAGCTACAGGTAACCCCCCGCCTGACAGGAGAGCCTGAGCTACAGGTAACCCCCCGCCTGACAGGAGAGCCCGAGCTACAGGTAACCCCCCGCCTGACAGGAGAGCCCGAGCTACAGGTAACCCCCCCCCCCGCCTGTCAGGAGAGTTCGAGCTACAGGCAACCCCCCGCCTGACAGGAGAGCCTGAGCTACAGGTAACCCCCGCCTGACAGGAGAGCCCGAGCTACAGGTAACCCCCCCCCCGCCTGACAGGAGAGTTCGAGCTACAGGCAACCCCCCGCCTGACAGGAGAGCCCGAGCTACAGGTAACCCCCGCCTGACAGGAGAGCCCGAGCTACAGGTAACCCCCCGCCTGACAGGAGAGCCCGAGCTACAGGTAACCCCCCGCCTGACAGGAGAGCCCAAACTACAGGTAACCCCCCGCCTGACAGGAGAGCCCGAGCTACAGGTAACCCCCCGCCTGACAGGAGAGCCCGAGCTACAGGTGACCCCCGCCTGACAGGAGAGCCCGAGCTACAGGTAACCCCCTGCCTGAGAGGAGAGCCCGAGCTACAGGTAACCCCCCGCCTGACAGGAGAGCCCGAGCTACAGGTAACCCCCCGCCTGACAGGAGAGCCCAAACTACAGGTAACCCCCCGCCTGACAGGAGAGCCCGAGCTACAGGTAACCCCCCGCCTGACAGGAGAGCCCGAGCTACAGGTGACCCCCGCCTGACAGGAGAGCCCGAGCTACAGGTAACCCCCTGCCTGAGAGGAGAGCCCGAGCTACAGGTAACCCCCCGCCTGACAGGAGAGCCCGAGCTATAGGCAACCCCCCGCCTGACAGGAGAGCCCGAGCTACAGGTAACCCCCCGCCTGACAGGAGAGCCCGAGCTACAGGTAACCCCCCGCCTGACAGGAGAGCCCGAGCTACAGGTACCCCCCCTCCTGCCTGACAGGAGAGCCCCATCTACAGGTAACCCCCGCCTGACAGGAGAGCCCGAGCTACAGGTACCCCCCCTCCTGCCTGACAGGAGAGCCCGAGCTACAGGTACCCCCCCGCCCCTCCTACCTGACAGGAGAGCCCGAGCTAAAGGTTACCCCACATTTAGGACACGCTTATGACTGAAGAAACTGTCGCAGCTCTAACCACAGTTAGGAATCGGACCTCAGTCGGTCAGCAAACCACAGCCATGTGTATGAGCCCATAGAAATACATGCTCTGAATTAGTTCAGCAGAGATTGTTATGTACAATATATGTACATGGAGATCCCACAAAACTCCCAGCCCCCCCAGGTCGGGTATGAAATGTAATCTCTAGATTGGCTCCTTCTGTGTGAGGATGAGCAGAGTCAGAGTGGCCTGAGATGAGTCAGAGGCTGCAGGGGGGGGGACGCTATCTTTTGGTGTCAGATTAAAGATAAGAATCTCCTCTTTCAGATCATCAGGTTTGTGTTTCCCCTGAGCTACAGATACAGAGATTCAGGCAGGAGCTGGATCTTTATCTGTAGCTTCTATTTCTAGCCTTGTCTTTACCTGCCTGTATGTCCAGTTCTTTAGCTCGCTGGAGCACAAGCCGGATGTCATCGGAAAGACGAGATTCTTATCTTTAATATGGAGGGGGAAGGGGGACGGATGGGAGGTAAAACTTTTGGACGTGGGCATTAGAAGATGGAGGAAAAGTGTACGATGTAGGAGAGTGGAACAGAGTAGTTGGATTATCGCCCCTCCTGCTCTGTAGATCCATTTTTTGGGGGTTGAAACACGTGTCTGCCGGCAGAATACATGAAACAAGGTGTGAATGTAGCCTTACCGGCATTGTGCACATTGCTTGTGCAGTATACATCTATGGAGTAAGCGGGGGCTGTGCAGGCCAGTAGTGTGTTTGGGAGTAACGCGGTCGTGAGGATGCGGTGGAGCTTGACTGGAGCTCTCCCACCTTCTTTACTGGAAATTTAGAAGAAACCCATACAAATTAAATACATTTTCTGACCAATGAAGCAAAGCACTTGTATAAGGTACTGTTTAGGGTTTATTGAGCGGGTTACTGGTGGTAGGCTCCCTTTAAAAGGGAACCTACCAACATGGATCTACATATAAAGGTAGATTGGGTGGCAGGTGCATCTGTATGCATGTGCAGAACAGCAGGCCCACGGCTGCGCGGTCACTGCTCCGAAGCCACTGTGCATGTGCAGATGGCAGGCTTCCTGGATGCAGCTATGAGGAGCTGCGCGCCTAAGTTATCTGGTAGGAGGATCAAAGAGGCTACTGGGGCGTGGAGTAGCTGCGCCGTGTAGCCTCAGCTCCAGCTACTCCACGCCCCAGTAGCCTCTTTAGAAAATTGACATATAAGTGAAATAAAAGTTATCAAAAGATTGCGGGGACATGAGGATTAGGCCTTAAAACGCCTATTCTCACGTCCTACAGATGCACCTACCACCCGATCTACCTTTTATAGGTAAATCCGTGGTGGTAGGTTCCCTTTGAGGATGTTCTCCTCCCCAGAGATCTGGGATCCGCTGTCACACTACACTTTTTCAGGCAGAGTAGTATGGGAAGCATTTATGTTTCCAAAGGGATACATAAAAACGTATATAAGCATACGTAAAAGGGTCCACTGCATGGAACCATTACTATCACTGTCTTCCATTTATCCAGCATCATACACAGAACACAAATGGTTCTAGGTCTGAGAAACTTACACCGTACAATAATTGTTTCCCACGTACAATTACATAAAACGTCAACCAGGTAACCATGAAGTCATTGTAGCTGTAGAAAACCAAACCTCATGGGTCACATGTAAGTGTCTAGAGTGGGGTTTTAATGTGCATGTTCAAATTTGCACTTAAGCAAGAAAGTGTTGTCAGCAGTTTGGAGCAGGTCACGGTGTCCTCATAAGGTTCTTACAATTTATGGCTCTCAATTACAGACTCTAATTTCTGCTCAGGTCTTCAGACTTAACTCCCCTCCTCACATATGCCTCATCATTCACAGGACCCGGGAGACACAAGTCCTAAAACCTTCCGCTCCAGACAGTGGGCAGTGAGGAGACTGCACAGGAAACTGGGCAAACCGAAGACCCTGCACATAATTGTAACATAGTGAGGGTTATACCAAAGCATGTCCCTCACCATTCACAAAATGTTACTGGGCAGTGTTGGCATGGCTTAATTGTTTGTCATGTCCAGTTCTCCTTTTGTACTGGGAAAAGGCTCCTGCTTAAGATTACGCCTGGGAAACCTTCTCATGCGTATTATCTGTAGAATCATCTATGACGCTTGTACATGCGTTAGTGCAACCTTTGGTATGATACCTAGTGGCAGCTGCATCTACACAGAGATTGAGTCAGGAGCTCCACATCTATCAGTCATTTATTCTATTTCTAAACCTTATTAGTCCTATATACTCCGTGTGGTGGAGGCTCGGAGATCCTCCTCCGAGCCCAGAGGTTCTGTATGTCATCATGTGGCTCCTGTATGACTTGGAGCCTTTCCATAAATCTTCCTGCAGTTCTAGATCCTTCCAGAACGCTCCTTCTCCTGAGTGACCCACCGAGGATGGACGAGGACAAGAATGAGACCACCAGGAGAATATTAGACCTCACCCTGGAGATCATCTACCTGCTGACCGGAGAGGTAAGTTCCTCTGTATTACTACTCTATATTATACTATTGTATGACTAGCCACAGAAGGCCACAAAATATAAGCCCACCCTGTCACCCAGGACACATTATTCCTGATTCCTCACCAGGGGGTTATAATAAGTGAGAAACCCTGGGTTCAGTGAGATGTCACCTCCAAATAGATAGAGATGAAACAGAACCGGTCTATGAAATGTGAATCAGTGAATCAGTTCTGTATTTATTAAAAGTTTCCACAAATCTTCCGATTTCTGTAATTCCATAATTTTTCAGATTTGTCTCATAACAATTCCCATGGATTCACAATATTCAGACATCTTTAGATTTTGGAAAGAATCTTTTACCTAAGCATCTCTTTCCATATACAGGATTACACAATAACAAAGAAGACTTCGGGTGACTCCAGAGGTCGGAGAGGGACCCAGAGCCCTATTGCCAAGCTTTCACCTCTTTCACTTATTCATGAGCAGAAAATACAAGAACTTACCTCCAGGATCACTGAGCTGCTGAGCGGAGAGGTGAGCGCTGCCGGGAATGCTGGGACATTATATAATAACACAAGGGAGGGGTCCGGGTGATGACTGTGTCATTGTGTGTGTCAGGTTCCTATAAGATGTCAGGATGTGGCTGTCTATTTCTCCATGGAGGAGTGGGAGTATGTAGAAGGACACAAGGACATGTACAAGAACGTCATGATGAAGGACCACCAGCCCCTTGCGTCACCAGGTAAGAGGAGACTTAAGTCAGGTGATCTTTGCTGTTTCAGAAGAGAATATGATTAAAGGGATGAGATTCTTAAATGTACTCAGGATAACAAAATATTGCATTCTCTAATTCACTGTTAACAAAAATACAGCATTGCAGAGAGATAATTTCAACCTGTCTCCATCAGTGCTGGTGTATACAACATCGGTTGTCCTAGGATCCGACTGTAAATCTTTTGATTTTTATGGTCGGGCAGGACAGATTCTCCTGTCTGCTTGATGCAGTGGGATCTCTGCTACTCCCCCTCCTTTACAAGACAAGCTCACACAAAGGCACACAGAGACACTTCCTGCCAGCAAGCAGAATGCACAGAATTACTCTACAAGTAAGATCTTTATAGCAGGGGAGGCATGTAGCAGAGCTGACTGTGTGTGTGTTATAGCTGAATTAGCAGAGTGTCATTGTGTGTTCTAACTATGTGTCAGATACTAGTACGATGTTCAGAAGCTAAATAAAAGTGTATATAAACCTGTACCCTGATAATCTAAGCACATTGTCAGCACACAGCATCTCACAGCACTAGAGGGATCATGAAGTGTCTGCTCAGAGAGTCCCCGCTCACATTCTGGAATCTCACACCGAACATCACTGAGTGATAGGAGCTCAAACAGCAATAACACTGAGTAATATTGTAAAGTAAGAGGTTAAAAATAATCTTTATTGTGTAAACATCACTAGTGGATTATAATTTGAGAACTTTCTTTCATGGGAAAACCCCTTTAAGGGAGATATGATAGTGATGGATGTGAGTGGTCACACCCTGTGCCAATACGTTTGTTAAAATTTATGGGAATATTAAAATTTAAGTATTTTGATGAAAAAACTATATATACATTTAACCCTTACAGTTAATCTTGGTAAGAATTTCAAGGAAAGTTCCAAAGAATCATCAGAGGAAGAATCGGATTCGGAAGAAGAAGAAGAGGAGGAGGAGGAGGAAGAAGAAGAAGATGAAGAAGTCATGGAGCCCTCTCCTGAGGATAACCTTATTATCATCAAAGTAGAACCTGAATTTGACTCTTCCGATCTATTAATAACCCCTGTTCATCAAGAAGGACCTTCTGATAGGTCACGTGTTTCGACTCGTCAAGAAAGCGGCAAAAAAATTCACAGTCGTGAAGGTAAAAGACGGTTATCAAAACAAAGTCTTGATAGAAAAAGTCAATCATATCGCTGTACAGTATGTGGAAAACGCTTTACCTCTAAATCGGGCCTTGATCAACATGAGAAAACTCACAAAGGGGCAAAGCTTTATTCATGTTCAGTATGTGGGAAATGTTTCAACCATAAATCAAGTCTGGTTTTACATAAAAGAGGTCACACCGGGGAGCGGCCATTTTCGTGCTCTCTCTGTGGGAAGTGCTTTACGAGTAAATCAAATCTCCTGAGACATGAGAGAATCCACATAGGAGAGAAGCCATATTTATGTTCAGTATGTGGGAAGAACTTCACCAAAAAAACTGACTTCATCAAACATAAGGAAGGTCACACGGGGGAAAAACCGTTTCACTGTACAGAATGTGGGAAATATTTTAAAGTAAAAGCCGGGCTAATTATTCACCAAAGAAATCACAGAGGGGACCGGCCTTTTTCCTGTAAAGAATGTGGAAAAAATTTCGTTCTTAAATCGCAACTGGTTGTACATGAGAGAATTCACACAGGAGAGAAGCCACACGCATGTTCCGAATGTGGGAAATGCTTCAAAGAGAAATCAAACCTGGTTATACATACGAGAATTCACACAGGAGAGAAGCCATATGTTTGCTCAGAATGCGGGAAAGGTTTTATTACGACATCGAAACTCAGGAACCACCTGAGAGTTCACACTGGGGAAAAACCATTTTCGTGTTCTGAATGTGGCAAATGTTTTATGGTTAGAAGTAGTTTAAGGAACCATCAGAGAATCCACGCTGGGGAGAAACCCTTTGCTTGTTCTGAATGTGGGAAATCCTTTGTTATTAAAAGCCGACTTACGAACCATCAGAGAATTCACACCGGGGAGAAACCCTTCTCGTGTTCGGAGTGTGGGAAAAGTTATACTACTAAGGGTAACCTGCGGGATCATCAGAGAATTCACGAAGAAGAAAAGGCGCTTTAATGTTTTAAATGTGAACGTTTTTTACTAAGAAATTTACATTTTGTATCTTGTAAAAATAAATGTTTAGAATGAAGAGAAAGTTTTAAAAAACCAAACATCTGAGTCTTTATTTCATTGGGTGAAGGTAACGCCGTGACCTGGATCCATGGAGGAAATGAAACAAAGAATAGTCGTGTTCTGAATTGTCTTCACGACGTGTCCACAGCTTCTTCTTCCATTTATTTGTATAATATTCTTTATTCCATGGTGCTGTACCTTCAATAAGGGGTTCACATACATTACACAAAGACGACGGCACAAGTAGAAGGAGAGGACCCTGTCCATGAGAGCTCACAATTTTCGAAATCTATTGATCATTAATAAAATCATTATTTTACCAGTGGAGTCAGTTAAGCCGGTTCTCGTGTGCATGCTCTGGCCCATTGTCGTGGCATCACCCACTGTGTCTCTCTCACTGTGTAACATCATGTCTGACGAAGAGAACTAGTATTCTCGAAAGTTCACCAGACAGAGACAGAATAGGGGGGGGGTTGTCAAGATGAGATAAAACAGATTTGCTACGGCCCCTACTATTCATCAGGGTTCATACTTGTAAATAAAGAATCACTGAGAGTTTTCAGACAGAACTAAGGTACCGTATATACTCGAGTATAGGCCGACCCGAGTATAAGCCGAGACCCAATAAACTATTGACTTGAGTATAAGCTGAGGGTGGGTAATGCATTGCTCACAGACCCCCCCCCCCCAGTATATAGCCAACCAGCCCCCTATAGTATACAGCCAGCCCAGCCTGCTCCAGTAGTATACAGCTTGCCCCCAGTAGTATACAGCCTGCCCCCAGTAGTATACAGCCTGCCCCCAGTAGTATACAGCCTTACCCCAGTAGTATACAGCTTGCCCCCAGTAGTATACAGCTTGCCCCCAGTAATATACAGCTTGCACCCAGTAGTATACAGCTTGCCCCCAGTAGTATACAGCTTGCCCCCAGTAGTATATAGCTTGCCCCCAGTAGTATACAGTTTGCCCCCCGTGGTATACAGCCTGCCCCTAGTGGTATACAGCTTGCCCCCAGTAGTATACAGCTTGCCCCCAGCATTAAAAAAAAACTTATATACTCACCCTCCGGTGGCCCTGATGTGCAGCGCTGCTCCCCCGATGTCCGCGCCGCTTGTCTTCAGGCTTCCGTGCCCGTCTTCCTTCTTCTGCTGGGCGCCACCATTGCTCTCTCCCGGCCGGCGCCTAGTATGACGCGCCGCTACTGACGTCATACTAGGCGCCGCCCGGGGGAAAGACATGGCGGCGCCCAGCAGAAGAAAGAAGACGGGCACGGAAGCCTGAAGACAAGCGGCGCGGACATCGGGGGAGCAGCGCTGCACATCAGGGCCACCGAGGGTGAGTATATAAGTTTATTATTTTTTACTGTTATAAAATATATAGACTCATGTATAAGCCGTGGGGACGTTTTTCAGCACATTTTTTGTGCTGAAAAACTCGGCTTATACACGACTATATATGGTAAGTAGCAGGACTGCTAAATCACTTGATGAACATTCAGGGATTCTTTTTATGGCAGTGCAGGCACATGGGCAACTGATTTAAAAGAGTGGCCAACGCTTCTAAGGCATAAAGTGAATGTCTTCTGTTTGTGCCATTGATAAGGGAAACTTTTCAGTCCGTCGTGAAGTGGAATTCTCTTATTAGAATATCGGACAATGAGTAGAATTGTGACAGTCACGTTAAAAGGAGCAGTAGGTCTAAATGAGAGACACAAAAATCTTTACATCTGTATTGTTATTATTCATTTACCATCATTCCCAGGGTCTCACAAATACTCCCACCAGTGGTGGTGTCCCCATATACTCGGCCATGGTACAAGGTGGTCTGTGAGCTGAGGTCCAATTTTTTTGGACAAATGGTGTCATGTTATTTTCTCATCTTACGCTGAGGAATTGTTAGTGGGGTGTAAGGAGATATAAAGACACTTTGGTCATTTGGAGCTTCTGGAAGCCTCTCGGCAGTGGTGGAATTAAGGGCCATGCTCTTGGTACTTAGCCTGCAGCAGGAGAACCGTATTTCCCGTGTCCAAGGTATGATTGCGCTCTAAATTTTAGCAGGATTGTGCTGATAAGGTGAGCTCTGTAGCAGAACTCTCTTCAGATGCGTCCGCTCATGTCGTAACAGAGGCCATGCCCTTGACCGCAAGGGAAATCTACTGACAGGACCAAGGATTGTAATCCAAGCACACGTACAAATGCTGGTGTGTGCCCCTATGGCAAAATCTGCTCCTCTTCTAGTTTTTTATCTTCTTGTTTTTGCAAAAAATGGTTTTAAAAATTAAGCAAATTGACCTGAGGACCTCTGGGCTGAATTAACAGCTATTGAACCTGGAGGCCCTCAGGCTCATTTGCAAAATTTTCATAGATTTTTTTTTTTTTTTTTTAAAAAGGGGTATAAAAGGCTAAAAAAGAGCAGATCCAGAAGGGGGCGCACACCAGTATGTAATTGTGACTGGTTTACAATCCATGATCCTGGTAGTAGATGTCCTTTAGCTTGTTGAGCACTTACAGTTGCTTAGAGGCAGTGCATACTGTTCTCTCCAGCTCATACATTGGGCCACATTTATTAAAGCTTTTGCACCATTTTTTGTTGGACTTTGCACTAGAACGTGTTAACTGCTTGCACATGTATCTTCTGTGACAGTTTTGTATTGTGTTGCACTCTCTTTGTTAAATGTGCACCCAAAAAAAAACGTTGGTGCACTCCTCTGGAGCAGTGCAGGGGGCACCAAATTTATGAAGACCGTGTGCCACAAATCAACGGTGCACACTCCACATGCAAACTGCATAAAGTACAGACTGCGCTACTTTTAATAATTCTGTTTTACCTGGGTGCCGATGAAACATAGATGGAGCACCTGGTGAAGAAGATGTGTTCATGATAATTTTTTACTAGATGTGGATGCTATTAGGATGACCGGAGACACAGTGATGGCAACTTTAACAATACAAAATGGCAGTGAGTCCAGAGACATTAAATGTACATAAAGTTAAAAGAAAATATCTAATGAAGAGCAGAGGGTCAGTATAGAGTTAAGTGGGAATTGCACCACCTGTAACAAATTTCTCTGCTTGGTGTCTATTTTTATATACATATATATGGAAATATGGCATTTAAGACAAGATTTTTAAATATACAAAAATATATAACAAAACACTTTCTCGAATTCACTATTAGCAGAAATACAGCATTTTACAGATATAATTCTAACCTGTCTGTATCAGTCCTGGTACAATTTTCACTTCTGGTTGTCCCTGGATATGACCATAAATCTTCTAACTCTACTCGGATTCTTCTCATGAATAGCTTCTCTTGTCAGCACAGTTGCAGTGCTCTCTGCCTCCTGCCCCTCCCCACCTGCATTACAAGACCAGCTCAGACACAGGCACTTCCTGACAACAAGCAGCAAGCTGAGACTTACTCTAGTCTACAGACAAATAAGGTCTTTATGGTAGAGCTGACTATGCGTTTAATTGATTAGGTAAGGGAGCAGAGCTATGAGTGTTATTGTGTTTTATATCCATCTCATGGATCTCATCATCTCTCCTTTTCTATGTGTCAGTTTCTAGTAGAAAGTTCATAAGCTAAATGCAAGTGTATATAAACCTGGACCCTGATAATCTAAGCACATTGTCAGCACACAGCACCTCCTAGCACAGAGGGATCATGAAGTATCTGCTTAGAAAGTCCTGGCCCACACTCTGGATTCTTACTCTGACTTGTCTAGGGAATGATAAGACCAGAAACAGCAATAGAACGGATTAAAATAGCAAAGTAAGGGGTTAAAATTATCTATATTTTGTAAACATCACTAGGGGATTACAATTTGAGAACTTTCTTACATTAGTATCATCTTTATGCTGATGACACCCAGCTATATACTTCTGCACATAACATCACCCCTGCCTTAATCCAGAACACTAGTGACTGTCTCTCTGCTGTCTCTAACATCATGTCCTCTCTCTTCTTGAAACTTAATCTTTCTAAGACTGAACTTCTTGTCTTTCCACCATCTACTAACCGACCCAACCCCGACCTCTCCATCTTGGTCTGTGGGATCACTATAGCACTGGGGCACAGGCCACTGTCTTGGGGTTGTGCTGGACTCTGACCTCTCCTTTTCACCATATATTCAATCTCTTACTCGCTCTTGCTGGATGCATCTCAGAAACATCTCCAGAATCCGACCGTTTCTGACATTTGAAACTTCTAAAATGCTAATTGTTGCACTTATTCACTCTCGACTAGGCTACTGTAACTCCCTACTAATCGGCCTTCCACTCACTAAACTTTCTCTTCTTCAATCTCTTCTTAACGCAGCACCGTGTACTGAGGGGTCTATGTAATGTATATGGATATATGTATACCGTGTACTGAGGGGTCTATGTAATGTATATGGATATATGTATACCGTGTACTTAAGGGGCTATGTAATGTATATGGATATATGTATACTGTGTACTGAGGGGTCTATGTAATGTATATGGTTATATGTATACCGTGTACTGAAGGGTCTATGTAATGTATATGGATATATGTATACCGTGTACTGAGGGGTCTATGTAATGTATATGGTTATATGTATACCGCGTACTGAGGGGTCCATGTAATGTATATGGATATATGTATATACTGTGTACTGAGGGGTCCATGTAATGTATATGGATATATGTATATACTGTGTACTGAGGGGTCTATGTAATATATATATGGATATATGTATACCGTGTACTGAGGGGTCTATGTAATATATATATGGATATATGTATATACTGTGTACTGAGTGACACACTGCACTAACACCGGCCATCACAGATAACACCAATGGGATTTTTAGATTATTTGACAAAAAATTTTTAAAATGGCACACAAATTTTTCCACTAACATGAAGTACAATGTGTCAGGAATAAACCATCTCAAAATCACCTGGAAAAGTAAAAGTTTTCAGGAATTATTACCACATAACGTGACACCCGGCAGATTCTGAGGAAAAGGCTGCACCAGGGAGGAGAGAACTGGCATTAAGGGGGTTAATAGTAATAGGCGGCACTTCGTTGTTATGACAACCTGCACTGTGCTGGCTGCTTCCTGTTGTCACACTGACAGGAATGCTGACCAATCAAAGGAGGCTGTGGGGTGGAGCAGAGGGAAATGTGTCTGTGACTGTGATGTATATGGCAGAGAGCGGGGCCCATGTCTGTGTAGGGTCCTCGGAGCCCCTGTGCGGGAGCAGAACTTGGGCACAGAGGAGTCGGGAGCCTCAGGATAGCCCCAGATACAGGTAACGCCAAAGGGTTACTGTATATGGATACACACATCTATACAGGGTGTAACAAATAGGTCAGGGTGGTGGAATATCTCCCGAAATACACATCGGATCAAAAAACTTAAAGTATACGTGTCAAATATTTTTAAATTATCCATCCAATGTTACCAGACTCAACGACTTACATCCACCCCCTAGGGGTGGGGAAGGTGAAACTTTAAAATCTTGAAGGAAATGAACCATTTCTAATTTAGCCATTTTCACTAAACATGTACCTGTTGGCATCGGCGCAGCAATCCCGGCACATATCTATATAAAGCTTTACACGCCCGGTAAGTGTTATTAAAATAAAGACTTTTTAAAAAATATGGTAATTACGTTGCACGGGCGCTCCAATTCTGCACGCCTCCAGCGTGATACTGACCTTCTCTCCCCTGCTGGATCCTGGTGACGTCACACAGGAGGCGTGCGTAATCATGAGCTCTCAGCTCAGCTTTATGAAGATACATAGAGTAAATTAGTAAATTACAAATGATTGTTTTCCTTTAAATGGGAACTCAAATTTTTTTTATTGTAGATTCGGATTCCCCCAGAAAATAATCTACCTTCAAGTCATTTTCAAAGACAGATGGTGTTTTAATCATCAAAAAATGAAATTGGGCAAAAATTTGACTTCGAAGTCGAGGAAAAAAATGAAATATGCCAAAAAAATATGTGACAAAAATGCCAACAATACTAAGGCTACATTCAGACGGCCGTATGGGAGACGTATATACATCCCCCATAGGCTGGCAATGAGCGCGCGGCACGATATGGAGGGGTACGATGCAGCACAAGTGCGACATATATCCCACAAGTTAGTCCGTATATTCAAGGACCTCTTGGGTGGTCACTTCTCCAGAGGACTGGAATCTGTTGTCTCATACCTTTAGGCAGACAGAGGATGAACACATCAAAGCAGAGTATGCCCCCGTCTAAATACACTTCTCTATCAGTTATTTATTCTATATAAAATATGAACAATTTGGTGGAGGCTCGGAGATCTTCTCCCCAGCTCAGTAACTGAGGTTCTGTATGTCACCTAATGTGACCCCTGAATGACTTAGAACATCTCTTTTCCATAAATCTTCTTGCAGTACTAGATCCTTCCAGAACGTTCCACCGAGGATGGACAAGGACAGGAAGGAGACCACCAGGAGAATATTAGACCTCACCCTGGAGATCATCTACCTGCTGACCGGAGAGGTGAAACCCTCTATATTACAATGCCGCACTTTATTCTCATACTGTATAAATAGCCTCTACCGAATTGAACCCCCAAACACACACTGCCAGTTCGGAGAGTTTTTCTGATCAGGGGTATGAATGCCATGGACCACTGCATTTACTATAGTCTACTCTGAAAAACTTGCTCAGGCCTCAAAAGTGCAAGCGTGAAACAGAACAGGTCTATGAAGGTTTTACATACAGTTCTGGTGAATTTTACTACATTCCTCTTGCACCTAGTCATGCAACATGAAGCCCCCGCTGCTGCTGATTGGCTGGGAGCTGAAGGGAGGCTATAGGGTGAGTGCCAATTTGGCGTGGAAGGGTAGGGGATTATTAAGGTCTTGCTCAGATAATTCCCTTGGAGCCAAAATATTTAGAGATCCAGAGAATTAGCCTACCTGCATTTAACAGGTCACAAACAATGGCCCCATGGTCCATTGTCTGCATTTTCTGTGTGTCAGTGGCATATGAGGTCGCCTCGCATGCTGATGACAATAGAAAAAGACTCCCCGAGCTGCAAACTCAGGCAGAAATAGGACCTACTCTGAGTTTTTAGGCACAGGCATACACTGTGCTGTAGAAACAATGCCCATGTTTGTCAGCCCATCCAAATAGATGAGGACTTGATCACACATCCAATAATAACATTTGTTATTATTACTTATGCATCACTCTCAATGTACAGGATTGTATAATAGCGAAGAAGACTCCGGGTGACTCGGAGACTCCCCAAATCAATTTTCACGAATCAGAACAATGGAGAAGCTCTCAGAGCCCCATTGCCGAGAATCTACCTCAACATGAACAGAAGATCCTAGAACTTACCTCCAGGATCACTGAGCTGCTGAGCGGAGAGGTGAGCGCTGCCGGGAATGCTGGGACATTATATAATAACACAAGGGAGGGGTCCGGGTGATGACTGTGTCATTGTGTGTGTCAGGTTCCTATAAGATGTCAGGATGTGGCTGTCTATTTCTCCATGGAGGAGTGGGAGTATATAGAAGGACACAAGGACCTGTACAAGGAGGTCATGATGGAGGACCACCAGCCACTCACATCACCAGGTAGGAATAGATGAGCCTTATAGGTATCCAAGGACACTAAGTAGTGTAGAAGTTATCATATGTAGCAGAGATAGAAAGGACCTCCATGGGCGTAATATCATTAACCCTAGGAATCCAGAAGGAGATAGTAGTAGCAGTAGATTGTTTTCATGCGGTGGGAATAGAGAACCTAGCATCCAACACTAGGAACTGCAAAACTAAGTACTTATGCAACAGGGCTGTGGTGCAACAACAAAAGTGCTGCATCCATAGGTAATAAGAAGTTAGTAATCAGGTGGAGAGTGTCTCTGACCCCACCCCATTAAGAGGAAAGTTTGCTGCAGAAAGTTTGAAGAAAGGAGCCTTCTTTATCTCCACACCTCCAGCACATAGGCTCAGTATTCAGAAACATAGCATGAAGCCACCCAGTACCATCAGGAGAGAAGCTCTTTTCTTGGTAAGTCTTTTTCAGTGAGTGTAAATACCTCTCGCTTGGGGGTCAGGTCCAAGCCAAAGTTCAACCTCCCACAGGAGCATGAGTAGTGGTGGATGGTGATGTTGGCCAAAGAGGAGGCCATAGATAATGGAACGAGAGTGTCTAGTGGGACCATTCCCAGCACACAGTTGCTCAAGAGAGTAAGGTCATCCCAGAAGTCTGCAGGAGTTGGAATGGAACGTAGAAAGTACTGGAGTTGGAAGGAGCACCAAGGAGTGAGGGTTTGAACCAGATCTTGTTTCACCACGTCTACTTCCCGAAAGTGGAAAACCCTAAAGGCTCCCACACCTTGTCATACCTGAAAGATGGGGTCATCACGATAGGCTGAAACTTAGGGTCCCAAGAAATGGATACAGAGATTTGAGAGGGAGTAGGAGATGCTGTCAAAGGCACATAAGAGTAGGACCAATGGTTGTTGTTCAATTGTTTAAGAAGAGATGGAAGATGGATCAAACCATGGGGCAGCTGCTTGTGGCACTAACCTGTATGTTCACCCACACTTCGATACATGTTGGCGAAACCAGTCTAGGGCCCTGAATTTGTATGTTGTAGGAGCGGTAGTCAGGAGGTGCCAAGCCAATTCTAATTTGAAAAAAAACAAAACAGGTATGCTTTCTGACTGTTACAGGCTATGGGAACCTGTCATCAAGTTGATAAGTTAAAACCTGAGGACAGGTTCTCTTTAATCTCCATCTGGCTGCAATAAGTTTTGGAGGTTTGAAATAGTAAAGGCCATATAACGGGACATGGCACATTGCAGCTCTTAAAAACCTTCAAATATGCCTTTAGCCAAAACCATGTGCCTGAGCCATTTCCTACATCTGCCATTCATCCCAAAGCTTATGGTGATAGCAGCCCAATGGAAAATGAGATTTAAAAAAACGAATCTGGGTTTTAGAGAAGCAGGGCGTGGTATAGCAATTGTCAAGACACTTAAAGAGTTTCAGACCAAATAAATTGGGATCCAAAAAAATAAAAAAATTCTCTGAAGCTTCCGTCAATCGAATCTTGAATGAGTAGCTCACGTCTAATTATAGGCAAATAGGAATTCCAATTTTTGGATTCGTGGCGTATTAAAGAAAACTTATGAACTACATTTTTTTTAACCCTTACAGATCATTTTAGAAAGACGTTAAAGGAAAATGTCTTGTTATCGCTAAATTATAAAGTTGAAGACGTTGAAGAAGCAACTCAGCCGTTTCCAGAGGAAAACCTTATTATCATTAAAGTAGAACCTCAAGTTGACTGTACAGATCTATCAATAAGCCATGAGGGGCCTTCTCCTGACCAATCACAGATTTCTACCAAAACTATCAGTCAAGAAGGGGGCAAGTTTTTTGAACGTGATGAAGGTGGAAGACACATGAGCCTTGAAACATATAGAAGAAGTCCCACAGGGGTGAAGCCGTATCGCTGTTCAGAATGTGGAAAACGTTTCATCTCGAAATCAGGTCTTGATCGACATGAGAAAAATCACACAGGAGACAAACCATATTCCTGTTCTGTATGTGGGAAATGTTTTAGAGAAAATCGAATTCTCATTGCACACGAGCGAATTCACACAGAAACCAAACTATATTCATGTCCAGTATGTGGGAAAGGTTTTAACCATAAATCAAGTCTGGTTATGCACAAAAGAGGACACACCGGGGAGCGGCCATTTTCATGCTCAATATGCGATAAGTGCTTTACAAGTAAATCAAATCTCCTGAGACATGAGAGAATTCACATTGGAGAGAAGCCATATTTATGTTCTGTATGTGGGAAGCATTTCCCCAAAAAATCTGACTTCGTTAAACATAAGGAAAGTCACACGGGGGAAAAACCGTTTTCTTGTTCGGAATGTGGGAAATTTTTTAAAGTGAAAGCGAGTCTAATTTTTCACGAGAGAAATCACAAAGGTGAGAGGCCATTTTCCTGTCAGGAATGCGGAAAAAACTTTGTCCTTAAATCACATCTTGTTGTACACGAGAGAATTCACACAGGAGAGAAGCCGTATCAATGTTCAGAATGTGGGAAATGCTTCAAAGAGAAATCAAACCTTGTTATACATATGAGAATTCACACCGGAGAGAAGCCATACGGGTGCTCAGAATGCGGGAAAGGTTTTATTACGACATCGAAACTCAAGAACCATCAAAGAATTCACACGGGGGAAAAACCATTTTCGTGTTCGGAATGCGGCAAATGTTTTATGGTTAAAAGTCGACTCATTAACCATCAGAGAATCCACACTGAGGAGAAACCGTTTGAATGTTCTGAATGTGGGAAATGTTTTGTTATTAAAAGTCGACTTATGGTCCATCGGAGAAGTCACACTGGGGAGAAACCCTTCTCATGTTCGGAGTGTGGGAAAAGTTATACTACTAAAGGTAGCCTAAGGGATCATCAGAGAAGTCATAGAGGGGAGAGGCCACTTTAGTGTTTTAAATGATTTTACGATGAAATTTTGTATCTCTTTACTGAATTTACACCAAAATAAATTTTATGTTTATAATGAAGGAAAAGTTTTAATAATAAACGTAAGAGTCTTAAAGTATTTGGTGGAGGTAATGCGGTCACCTGGATCAGGAAATTTGTCTTGGATTTTCTGCTTTGCCTCCATGAAGTGTGATGACGCTTCTTATTTATTTCTATATAATGTTATACACTAAGGGAATGAGTAAGTAAGACAGAGCAGGACTATGAGCCTTGGTGATGGATCATGCACCAAGGACTCTGCTCTGTACATATAGATGGCGGCCGGTGATGGATCATGTACCATGGACTCTGCTCTGTACATATAGATGGCGGCCGGTGATGGATCATGTACCATGGACTCTGCTCTGTACATGTAGATGGAGGCTTGTGATAGGTCACATATCATGGACTCCGTACATATAGATGGCAGCAGGTGATGGATCAAACACCACGGACTCTGTACATATAGATAACAGCAAGTGATGGATCATATTGTCAAGTTTTGTTCTTGTTCACACAACCTCAGATTCTCTAGTACTAATAACAGTCACAGGTGAGCTCGAGAGAAGAAATCAGACCAAACAACTTATGGTATAATATCTCAACTTCTGCAAACTGCTAGGCAGATGTGATACTTTATTCACGTCACAAAGGATTTTGACAGAAACCCTCAGTGGGCTGGACCTGGCATAGTTAGCTAAAGATAAGAAGTAATGTCCGTAGTTCATTGGTTAGTAAATTACAATATGATAATCCCAGACACTAAGGCTGTTTCTTCTTGTAGTGGGCAGTATCGTTAATCAGCCAAGGCCACATTCTTTCACTGCACAGAGCTCTGTTATCAATCTTCATCCATAGTCTGGCCTCATCTTAGTTTTCAGCATTTAGCAAGTATATGAAAAATAAAAACATTTTCATTACACATATAACAATACTTCACACCTCCCACTGGTCAGGGAGACAGGACAAAGTATCGGAGTTGTCGTTGGTTTTGCCGGCCTGGACCATGTGCTCCCACTGCACAGGAGTTTTATACTCCACCCTGGTCAGGTGGTATCACCTCTCAAATCACTCTCCAGTTTACAATATAGCCATATAATTGGATAACATCTTACACCCATTTAACTATTACCTGCTACAGAGGAGAACTCTGGATCTCCTTGTAAGACTTTTGAAAACTGTATTTTTTATCTAGCGTTAGAAGCTTTGAGGCTTTAAGGCCTTTGTTTTACCTGCCAACTATACAAATAAGTTTTTACTCTTCCAAAATTGCTGGGTAGCTCTTAAGTAATGAATCACTGTCCTTCTAACGTCGACAGGAAGGAGGGATCCAGGTAGTATGTGCATGGGCGGGCTGCCCCATTCATCTCTGTGGAGCTAAGGGATATTGCAGATTATGGCGTTTGGCTATCTCCGTCAGCTCTGGTCATCTTGGGGTGCGACAAGGGTACATAAGACCCCCGTTCTCATATCCGATCAGTAAGGTAGGTGGATATGGCCTAACTTGCTTAGAATGGAGAACCTATTTAAGAGTCATAAACTGACATAAACACAATGTGACATATTCATCCCTGTTTTGAGAGTGTCAAATGTTATTATAAACTTTCACTCCCAGGCCCTTTTTTTTCTCTCTGAGATTTCAAATTGTCTGTTAATACAAGTATTTTAAAAACTTAAACTTAAAGGGGTGCAAAAATGGTAGACCAGTTCTCTTTTCTTTTATTTATGGTGTAATGGTGAGAGTTCATCCTTGTTCTGAGTTGCTCTCATGTTTCACCAACAAAGAGGCCTACCGGACATCATCCACATAGAGGTCTCTGGTAGGACATCACCCATGTAGAGACTTCCAGTAGGACATCATCCACATAGAGGCCTCCAAAGTGCAGGAGACGTGACCTGGGATGATGGAGCTGTATAAATAAAGATTATTATAATCCTCATTAGAGTTAGGTATCTTTATTCTGTCAGCGGTCATTATTTCTGGATTTGTTTTGCATTTGGCTGATAACACGGAGATGTTCCTGTCACTCACAACACTCCAGGGTAAGAGGATCCCTTTATCCTCTTACAGACGCCGGGTATAATAGTCCTGCACTGCAGGGAGTGACTTCCCACATGTAACTTACAGCTGACACCCTGCTACAACACCCAGGATCAGAGATAACAACAATAGGATTTTTAGATGATCTGACTGAATATTTTCAAAATTTCACCCATTTTTTTCCACTAACTTGAAGTACAATGTGTAAGGAATAAATCTCAAAATCACCTGGAAAAGTTAAAGTGTTCAGGAATTATTACCACATAACGTGACACCCGGCAGATTCTGAGGAAAAGGCTGCACCAGGGAGGAGAGAACTGGTATTAGTAATAGGAGGTGTCGTCATGACAACCTGCACTGTGCTGGCAGCTTCCTGTTGTTATACGGACAGTCATGCTGACCAATCAGAGGAGGTTGTGGGGCGGAACAGATGTAAATGTGGTTGTGACTGTGTTGCCTGCAGAGGCAGCCATTATTGTTTCCTTAAGGAGTTGTTATTTTTGTGACAGAGAGTGGGGTCTATGTCTTTGTAGGGTCCTCGGAGCCCCTGTGACTGTATGGCCCGGAACTGACAGGACCTTGAACAGAGACTTGGGCTGAACAGAGGAGTCAGGAGACCCCCGACCATCACATCACATGATATCACACTGCTGCCAGAGACAGGAGAGAGAAAGAAGTGACTGCAGCCCCCACACCACCGCATGAAGCCCCCGCCTGACAGGAGAGCCCGAGCTACAGGTAACCCCCCGCCTGACAGGAGAGCTCGAGCTACAGGTAACCCCCCCCCCCGCCTGACAGGAGAGCCCGAGCTACAGGTAACCCCCCGCCTGACAGGAGAGCCCGAGCTACAGGTAACCCCCCGCCTGACAGGAGAGCCCGAGCTACAGGTAACCCCCCGCCTGACAGGAGAGCCCGAGCTACAGGTAACCCCCCGCCTGACAGGAGAGCCCGAGCTACAGGCAACCCCCCGCCTGACAGGAGAGCCCGAGCTACAGGTAACCCCCGCCTGACAGGAGAGCCCGAGCTACAGGTAACCCCCCGTCTGACAGGAGAGCCCGAGCTACAGGTAACCCCCCCCCTGCCTGACAGGAGAGCCCGAGCTACAGGTAACCCCCCGCCTGACAGGAGAGCCCGAGCTACAGGTAACCCTCCCGCCTGACAGGAGAGCCCGAGCTACAGGTAACCCCCCGCCTGACAGGAGAGCCCGAGCTACAGGTAACCCCCCGCCTGACAGGAGAGCCCGAGCTACAGGTGACCCCCTGCCTGACAGAAGAGCCCGAGCTACAGGTAACCCCCTGCCTGACAGGAGAGCCCGAGCTACAGGTAACCCCCCGCCTGACAGGAGAGCCCGAGCTACAGGTGACCCCCCGCCTGACAGGAGAGGCCGAGCTACAGGTAACCCCCCCGCCTGACAGGAGAGCCCGAGCTACAGGTAACCCCCGCCTGACAGGAGAGCCCGAGCTACAGGTAATCCCCCGCCTGACAGGAGAGCCCGAGCTACAGGTAACCCCCCGCCTGACAGGAGAGCCCGAGCTACAGGTAACCCCCGCCTGACAGGAGAGCCCGAGCTACAGGTAACCCCCCGCCTGACAGGAGAGCCCGAGCTACAGGTAACCCCCCGCCTGATAGGAGAGCCCGAGCTACAGGCAACCCCCCGCCTGACAGGAGAGCCTGAGCTACAGGTAACCCCCGCCTGACAGGAGAGCCCGAGCTACAGGTAACCCCCCGCCTGACAGGAGAGCCTGAGCTACAGGTTACCCCCCACCTGACAGGAGAGCCCGAGCTACAGGTAACCCCCCGCCTGACAGGAGAGCCCGAGCTACAGGTAACCCCCCGCCTGACAGGAGAGCCCGAGCTACAGATAACCCCTCGCCTGACAGGAGAGCCCGAGCTACAGGTAACCCCTCGCTTGACAGGAGAGCCCGAGCTACAGGTAACCCCCCCGCCTGACAGGAGAGCCCGAGCTACAGGTAACCCCCCCGCCTGACAGGAGAGCCCGAGCTACAGGTAACCCCCCGCCTGACAGGAGAGCCCGAGCTACAGGTAACCCCCGCCTGACAGGAGAGCCCGAGCTACAGGTAACCCCCCGCCTGACAGGAGAGCCCGAGCTACAGGTAACCCCCCGCCTGATAGGAGAGCCCGAGCTACAGGCAACCCCCCGCCTGACAGGAGAGCCTGAGCTACAGGTAACCCCCGCCTGACAGGAGAGCCCGAGCTACAGGTAACCCCCCGCCTGACAGGAGAGCCTGAGCTACAGGTTACCCCCCACCTGACAGGAGAGCCCGAGCTACAGGTAACCCCCCGCCTGACAGGAGAGCCCGAGCTACAGGTAACCCCCCGCCTGACAGGAGAGCCCGAGCTACAGATAACCCCTCGCCTGACAGGAGAGCCCGAGCTACAGGTAACCCCTCGCTTGACAGGAGAGCCCGAGCTACAGGTAACCCCCCCCGCCTGACAGGAGAGCCCGAGCTACAGGTAACCCCCCCGCCTGACAGGAGAACCCGAGCTACAGGTAACCCCCCGCCTGACAGGAGAGCCCGAGCTACAGGTAACCCCCCCGCCTGACAGGAGAGCCCGAGCTACAGGTAACCCCCCACCTGACAGGAGAGCCCGAGCTACAGGTAACCCCCCGCCTGACAGGAGAGCCCGAGCTACAGGTAACCCCCGCCTGACAGGAGAGCCCGAGCTACAGGTAACCCCCTGTCTGACAGGAGAGCCCGAGCTACAGGTAACCCCCCGCTTGATAGGAAGGGCCCCCTACCCAGTTCCACATCACATAGTGGCCCCCTCATTTCTGATGCACATGATATTGTGCCCCAAGTTCACCCTGAAATAGTGGTCCTTGCATAAAATAACCCCCCCCCCAACAGCTCCACATATCATGTCCCTAGCAGCTTCTCATTATATTTTCACCCCAAAGGAGCTTATCCTTATATAGCGGCCTCTCACCTACCCTTTCCATGATGCTGTTTCATAAAATTTAAACAAGGCACGTCACCACACTCCTCTGTAGCTGTTCTCTCCTCTGCTGCTGTGTGTGGCTCTACAGCCAGCTCCTAGGATGACATCATGTCATGGCGGCCTCTGCTACACACACAGCAGCAAAGGCTGATGACTCTTCAGAATCTTCACTTTATTCAGCACCAGGGAAATCGGGACCTGCCCCACCAGATGATTGTGTGAAAGTTGCGAGTTTCCATGCCAGCAATGCTACATCCTATTTTAGGGAAGGATTAGCACCCCCAATGGCGTCACACGCCACATCCAGCCAGATGAGTCAGGGGATCCACATTTATCAGTTAGTTACTTTCTACATACAACATATTTGTATTCTCCATGTGGTGGAGGCTCGGAGATCCGCTCCCCAGCTCAATAACTGAGGTTCTGTATGTCACATGATTTGGTCCCTGTGTGACTTAGAGCCTCTTCTTTCCATACAGTTTCCTGCAGTACTAGATCCTTCCAGAACGCTCCTTCTCCTGAGTGACCCACTGAGGATGGACAAGGACAGGAATGAGACCACCAGGAGAATATTAGACCTCACCCTGGAGATCATCTACCTGCTGACCGGAGAGGTAAACTCCCATATTCAATATTATATCATCGTCAACTTGTCAAGTGTGTTAACATCATCATAACATTAAAACATTAACACTTACGTTAACATTGCGTTGACCTTGCATTTTATAACTGCAAATGTTAATAGCAATATAATAAGCTGCTGTATTGTGTTTCAAAACACAATGTAACTGACACGTGGGAACGCATCTTCAAATGTATCCATTAAGAAGCCCAAAGTAGTCAGATTTTTTTAAACTTGTATTTCTCTACATACACAGAATTGCACAATAGTGATGAAGACTCCGGGGAACTCAGTGATTCTCTACATCCATCTCCATGAGTCAGGAGGATGGACCCAGAGCCCTATCACCCAGCCTCCACCTCATTCACTGATACATGAGCAGAAGATCCTAGAACTTACCTCCAGGATCACTGAGCTGCTGAGCGGAGAGGTGAGCGCTGCCGGGAATGCTGGGACATTATATAATAACACAAGGGAGGGGTCCGGGGGATGACTGTGTCATTGTGTGTGTCAGGTTCCTATAAGATGTCAGGATGTGGCTGTCTATTTCTCCATGGAGGAGTGGGAGTATGTAGAAGGACACAAGGACCTGTACAAGGAGGTCATGATGGAGGACCACCAGCCCCTCACATCACCAGGTAAGAGGAGAATAAAGTGAACTTGTTTTTTTTGAAGCTTTGCATTTACACGTTACCCCTTTCTCTCCACTCTGGGTGCAGAGGGGCACAACCAGTGTAGGGCCATTAGATTTAAGGCTTTATACATCTTCCTTTCTACCTTTCCATCTAACCACTTCTACTGATACCACAGACCCAGAAGGGTATATAGGTAATATTATTTACATTTTCTTGCCTTTTTATGGAGCTGCAGTTTGCCCCTTTTTCTGTAGTCCAATGAGGCTTAGACAGTCTTTCTCTATGGCTGTTCGATCCGGGACTTTCCCCCTGGCCCCATGTTGGCCGCCAACAAAAACCTGCGTGCCACTCGGAATTTATTGATCCTTCTGTTCCAAATCAGAGAAAAAAAAAAAAAAAATATATATATATATATATATATATATATTTATCATGGAACTACAGTGCTTTTATCTATTAGCCCCACCCCCCAGGTACTACACTTAGCTTTCATTGTCTTATCATAATTTGGTTGTATTTTTGCAGCTCTTCAAGGGCAATGTAGAAATAAACTAAATAACCTTTCACGTGGTGAATATATACATGTATTTTATTTTCGGTGCACAGTGAAAGAATGATATGCTTTCTTTGATGTCATGTAAGCTGTGAGCTTGGAGGTCATGCAAACATTAACTCCTCAAGTCATATTCAGAACATAAGTGCACCTCGAACTGCACCAAAAACTCTGCGTGAGATTAAATAAGAATGTTAAAAATATTGTTGGGCATTTAGAAAAATAACATCACTAAATATTTTTTCTCTATTATCCCTCACAGAAAATCTTAGTAAAAATCTAGAAGAAAATGTCAAGTTATCACTAAGCTGTAAAGTAGAAGTCACAGAGCGCTCTCCAAAGGAAACCCAAATTATCCTTAATGGGCAACCCGCACACGACTGTACAAATCTTTCAAACAGTCCCCTAAATCATAGGGAAACTCCTTATCAGACACAGATTTCTGCCACAAGTACAAAGCAAAAAGATGGTAAAAGATTTCAATGTGATGAATGTGGAAGATGGTTTTTAAATCGCATGAATCTTGCTAGACATAGGAGAAGTCACACGGGGGAGAAGCCATACTCCTGTGCAGAATGCGGGAAATGCTTTGCCCGTAAATCAGGACTTGATCAACATGTGTATCGTCACAAAGGAGATAAACCACATCCCTGTACAGTATGTGGGAAAGGTTTTATAGAAAAAAGACATCTTATTGAACATGGGAGAACTCACACAGGGGAGAAGCCATTTTCCTGTTCAGTATGTGGGAAATGTTTTGCCACTAAGCCAAGGCTTCACAAACATGGGAAAATTCACACAGGAAACAAACCATATTCCTGTTCAGTGTGTGGGAAAAGTTTTATAGAAAGAAGACTTCTCATTCAACATGACAGAATTCATACAACAGAAAAAGCATATTCTTGTTCAATATGTGGGAAATATTTTAAAATGAAATCGGCGCTGCTTCAACATGAAAGAAATCATACCAGGGAGAAGACCTTTTCGTGCTCAGTATGTAACAAACAGTTTGCAGATAAATTTAATGTTGTAAGACACGAGAGAATTCACACAGGAGAGAAGTCCTATTCATGTTCTCTATGTGGGAAGAGCTTCACAAATAGGTCAGACTTTATTAAACACGATATCATACACGCCGGAGAGAAACCATTCTCGTGTTCAGAATGTGGGAAATCCTTTACGTTAAAAAAAAGTCTCATTATGCATCAGAGAAGTCACACAGGAGAACGGCCATATTCATGTCGAGAATGTGGGAAAAGTTTTTTTCACAAAGCACATGTTGTTGCACATGAGAGAATTCACACAGGAGAGAAGCCGTATCCATGTACAGAGTGTGGGAAATGCTTTACAGAAAACTCAAGCCTTATTAAACATCAGAGAATTCACACAGGAGAGAAGCCATACACATGCTCGGAATGTGGGCAATGTTTTAGTACGAAAACCAAACTCCTGGGTCACCAGATAAGTCACAGTGGGAAGAAACCATTTTCATGTTCTGAATGTGGGAAATATTTTAATTCTTCAACTGGTCTGAAGAATCATCAGAAAAGTCACACCGGAGATAAACCATTTTCATGTTCTGAATGTGGTAAATGTTATATTTCTAAATTTAGCCTTGTGGACCATCAGAGAAGTCACACTGTAGAGAAACAATTTTCATGTTCTGAATGTGGGAAAGGTTTTACTTCTTCGTTAAGTCTAAAGCGTCATCAGAGAACTCACACTGGAGAAAAACCATTTCCGTGTTCTGAATGTGGCAAATGTTTTACTTTTCCATTTAGTCTTAAGAAACATCAGAAAATTCACACTGGAGAGAAACCATTTTCATGTTCTGAATGTGGAAAGTGTTTCACTTCTAAATCTAGCCTTATTGACCATCAGAGAAGTCACACTGGGGAAAAACCATTTTCATGTTCAGAGTGCGGGAAATGTTTTACTACTATGTCTATTTTGAAGCTTCATCAGAGAACTCACACAGGGGAGAAACCGTTTTCATGTTCTGAATGTGGCAAAAGTTTTTCTTATTCGTTTAGTCTCACGAAGCATCAGAGAATTCACACTGGGGAGAAACCATTTTCATGTTCTGAATGTGGCAAATGTTTTACTTTTAAATACAGCCTTGTGGAACATCAGAGAAGCCACACTGGAGAGAAACCATATCCATGCTCTGAATGTGGGAAATGTTTTACTTCTTCATCTAGTCTGAAGCATCATCAGAAAGGTCACACTGGAGAGAAACCATTTTCATGTTCTGAATGTGGGAAATGTTATATTACTAAATCTAGATTTATGGACCATCAGAGAAGCCACACTGGAGAGAAACCATTTTCTTGCTCAGAGTGTGGGAAATGCTTCCATAGTAAAACTAACCTTGGTGGTCATCTAAAAATTCATCTGGGAAAAAAGCCACTTTAATCAAAATGAAAGCTTATCAGTATATACAGTACAGACCAAAAGTTTGGACTCGCCTCATTCAAAGAGTTTTCTGTATTGTCAGGACTATGAAAATTGTAGATTCACACTGAAGGCATCAAAACTATGAATTAACACATGTGGAATTTTAAACTTAACAAAAAAGTGTGAAACAACTGAGAATATGTCGCGTATTCTAGGTTATTCGCCTTTTTCCTTTGATTACTGCTTTGTACACTCTTGGCAAGAAGGACTGCATGATGCTTGTAACAAGGGTTGTAAGATCCGGCTCGTCACAGTCCGTAAGCTGTTGGTACAAGTCGATGAATAAAGGAGTTGTGAAACCTCCGTCCAACAGTTCATCTGGCGGTAACAATCTATAGATTAAACCGATTGCACACTGGGCCCTCTTTGATTATATTGAAAACATTAATAAAGCAACAACATAATTTAACATATTTAATAAACAACAGTTTATTGTTCATGTAATCCTCCTCAAACATCACCACGTAGCAATTTTCATACATTGGGGCCATGTTTAAACCCATGGCGGTGCCACATTTCTGTACAAAATATTTGCCCTGGAAAAAAAATAATTGTTACACAGTACAATCTCAAGTAGTTTCCTTAGAAATGTTGATCTTGTAATGTAGGATTGCTATCTATAAATCGTTTTACACCATGTTGTAAGGTGTAAAGGCTGACCGCATTTATGTCACTCTCTTGTATATCAGTTACACCCCTAAACACCCCCACCTGCAAAAAAACGCTATTACCTTATCAAGTGGCTTAAATATGGAGATAGTGGATGCAACTCTCGGTCTGGGGAATCAAATAGGGTTTTATGCACTTTGGGTAAGATGTGTAATAAAGTGGCAAAGGAACACGATGGGGGTCATTTACTAAGGGCCCGATTCGCGTTTTCCCGACATGTTACCCGAATATTTCCAATTTGCGGCGATTTCCCCTGAATTGCCCCGGGATTTTGGCGCATGCGATCTGATTGTGGCGCATCAGCGCTGGCATGCACATGACGGAAATCGGGGGTCGTGGCCGAACGAAAACCCAATGGATTCGGAAAAACCGCCGCATTTAAAAAAAAAAAAAAAACAATGTTGCGAGACTCGCGCTTACCTTCACCAGGTATAGGCCGGTGAACTTGAGTGCATTTCGGCGGGCCTCGGGGGAACTGCAGCACAGCAGCGCCACCTGGTGGACGTCGGAAGAACCACCTTAGTGAATCCCAGCCGGACCTGAACCGCAGAGAACGCGCCTCTGGTTCGCGAATGGACCGGGTAAGTAAATCTGCCCCAGTATCTCGGACCGAGGGGTCCAGTTTGTTTCCAGATTCTGTCGTTCCTTGTGCAAACAACTCTAAGTAAAGCTGAACTTCTCCTCTGCCTATAATCCGCAGACTAACGGGCAAGTGGAGAGAGTCAATCAGACTGGGCTGCCACTTGCGGCACTTTGTTTTTGCCCAACAGGATGACTGGTCCACCCTGTTACCTTGGGCGGAATTCTCCTACAATTCTTTGGAAGCTCCCTTCTTCATTGTTTATGGACGACATCCATGCCCACCTCTTCCTCTTACCGTGCCTTCTAATGTCCCTGCCGTGGAAGAACTAGTACAAGACCTTAAGTCCATCTGGGAGCAAACTCGTCATTCTCTACTTCGAGCGTCCACCCGCAAGAAAAACACAAGCCGACAGGAAACGCAAGTCTACCCTCCAGGTGATACAGTGTGGCTGTCCTCCAGATATGTCCAGCTGAAGTTTCCTAGCTACAAACTCTGTCCTGGGTCCATTCGAGGTATTAATAATTCAAGGCGCATTAATCCTGTGGCATAAAAACTTTGTCTTCCTCCCACCATGCACATCCTCAATTCCTTCTACGTCTCCCTCCTGAAACCTGTCATCCTGAATCACTTCTCCTGGCAAGTACCCCTTCCGGCTCCTTAGGCTAACTCAACCAATGTCTTTGTAGTAGAAAAGATCCTGGACATGAAGTCAGTTAAAGAGAAGCGGTTCTTTCTTATCGATTGAAAGGGGTTTCGGGCCAGAGGAGAGATCCTGGGAGCCCAAAGAAAACATCTTGGACCTCTGTGTTCTCCAAAGATTTTTGGGAGAAGGTACCGTCACGGGTGCTCCTGCGACCCATTTCCCGGGTTGCAGGCACAAACATGTACATGCATGTCACCAGTACGGCGGCGGCAGGCTTACTTTCCCGCCCACGCTTCAGCAACGGCTCCTGCGGTCCGGCGTGCACAGCCATGCCTCCTAGGGCGCATGCATGCCGCTCTATGAGATTTAAAGGTCCAGCGTGACGCTAATTGGTGCTAGCTGGCCGCTGACCTAATAAATATCTGGCCACTATCTGTAACCCCTGCCGGATCTTTGTGCCTCGTTACCATTGAAAAAGCATTTCTGACTTAATGGGGATCATTTACTAAGGGCCCGATTCGCATTTTCCCGACGTGTTACCCGAATATTTCCGATTTGCGCTGATTTCCCCTGAATTGCTCCGGGATTTTGGCGCACGCGATCGGATTGTGGTGCATCGGCGCTGGCATGTACGCGACAGAAATCGGGGGGCGTGGCCGAACAAAAAACCGACAGATTCGGAAAAACCGCCGCATTTAAAACAAAAAATCTGTCGCGGAGCTTGCACTTACCTTCACTCAGCCCGAGCCAGTGAACTCCAGCGCGTTCCGATGCTTTTCAGCGCAGCAGCGCCACCTGGTGGACGGCGGATGAACTACCTTAATAAATCCCGGCCAGACCCGAATCCAGCGCAGAGAAAGCGCCGCTGGATCGCGAATGGACCGGGTAAGTAAATCTGCCCCAATGTGTATTATCCGTTGTGACCTCCTGCCACCTTCCTGCCTGTCTTGACATTTTGCAATGACCCAGACTCCGATCCTGTGCCACCTGTCCTGACGTTCTGCCTGACCACGACTCCACTGTGCACTAAGGGGTCTATGTAATGTATATGGATATACACTCACCGGCCACTTTATTAGGTACACCATGCTAGTAACGGGTTGAACCCCCTTTTGCCTTCAGAACTGCCTCAATTCTTCGTGGCATAGATACAACAAGGTGCTGGAAGCTCCTCAGAGATTTTGGTCTATATTGACATGATGGCATCACACAGTTGCCGCAGATTTGTCGGCTGCACATCCAGGATGCGAATCTCCCGTTCCACCACATCCCAAAGATGCTCTATTGGATTGAGATCTGGTGACTGTGGAGGTCATTTGTGTCCAGTGACCTCATTGTCATGTTCAAGAAACCAGTCTGAGATGATTCCAGCTTTATGACATGGCGCATTATCCTGCTGAAAGTAGCCATCAAATGTTACAGGGGACATTGTGCTCATAAAGGGATGGACATGGTCAGCAACAATACTCAGGTAGGCTGTGGCGTTGCAACGATGCTCAATTGGTACCAAGGGGCCCAAAGAGTGCCAAGAAAATATTCCCCACACCATGACACCACCACCACCAGCCTGAGCCGCTGATACAAGGCAGGATGGATCCATGCTTTCATGTTGTTGACGCCAAATTCTGACCCTACCATCCGAATGTCGCAGCAGAAATCGAGACTCATCAGACCAGGCAACATTTTTCCAATCTTCTACTGTCCAATTTCGATGAGCTTGTGCAAATTGTAGCCTCAGTTTCCTGTTCTTAGCTGAAAGGAGTGGCACCCGGTGTGGTCTTCTGCTGCTGTAGCCCATCTGCCTCAAAGTTCGACGTACTGTGTGTTCAGAGATGCTCTTCTGCCTACCTTGGTTGTAACGGGTGGCGATTTGAGTCACTGTTGCCTTTCAATCAGCTCGAACCAGTCTGCCCATTCTCCTCTGACCTCTGGCATCAACAAGGCATTTCTGCCCACAGAACTGCCGCTCACTGGATGTTTTTTCTTTTTCGGACCATTCTCTGTAAACCCTAGAGATGGTTGTGCGTGAAAATCCCAGTAGATCAGCAGTTTCTGAAATACTCAGACCAGCCCTTCTGGCACCAACAACCATGCCACGTTCAAAGGCATCAAATCACCTTTCTTCCCCATACTGATGCTCGGTTTGACCTGCAGGAGATTGTCTTGACCATGTCTACATGCCTAAATGCACTGAGTTGCCGATATGTGATTGGCTGATTAGAAATTAAGTGTTAACGAGCAGTTGGACAGGTGTACCTAATAAAGTGGCCGGTGAGTGTATGTATATACTGTGTACTGAGGGGTCTATGTAATGTATAGGGGTATATGTATACTGTATACTGAGGGGTCTATGTAATGTATATGGATATGTGTATACCATGTACTGAGGGGTCTATGTAATGTATATGGATATATGTATACCATGTACTGAGGGGTCTATGTAATGTATATATGTATACTGTGTACTGAGGGGTCTATGTAATGTATATGGATATATGTATACCATGTACTGAGGGGTCTATGTAATGTATATGGATATATGTATACCATGTACTGAGGGGTCTATGTAATGTATATGGATATATGTATATACCGTGTACTGAGGGGGTCTATGTAATGTATATAAAACAACAAAAAGGGTATTGTTAGAAACTTTGACTAAAAATTATGAAAATATCACCCAATTTTTTCCACTAACATGAAGTACAATGTGTCAGGAATAAACCATCTCAAAATCACCTGGAAAAGTGAAAGCTTTCAGGAATTATTACCACATAACGTGACACCCGGCAAATTCTGAGGAAAAGGCTGCACCAGGAAGGAGAGAACTGGAATCTAGGGGTTAAGAGTAGGAGGCAGTGCTTTGTCGTCATGACGACCTGCACTGTGTTGGCTGCTTCCTGTTGTCATACTGACAGGCATGCTGACCAATCAGAGGAGGCTGTGGGGCGGAACAGAGGACAATGTGGCTGTGAGCTGACAGGAACTGGAGCAATGACTTGGGCACAACACAGAGGAGTCAGGAGACCCCGACCATCACATGACACTGACACCAGAGACAGGACAGCCCTGCTGTAAGAAGCCTCCACCTGACAGGAGAGCAGGAGCTACAGGTAACCCCCTGCCTGACAGGAGAGCCTGAGCTACAGGTAACCCCCCGCCTGACAGGAGAGCCCGAGCTACAGGTAACCCCTGGCCTGACAGGAGAGCCTGAGCTACAGGTAACCACCGCCTGACAGGAGAGCCCGAGCTACAGGTAACCCTCTGCCTGACAGGATAGCCCGAGCTAGAGGTAAACCCTGCCTGACAGGAGAGCCCGAGCAACAGGTAACCCCCCGCCTGACAGGAGAGCCCGAGCTACAGGTAACCCCCCGCCTGACAAGAGAGCCCGAGCTACAGGTAACCCCCCGCCTGACAGGAGAGCCCGAGCTACAGGTAACCCCCCGCCTGACAGGAGAGCCCGAGCTACAGGTAACCCCCCGCCTGACAGGAGAGCCCGAGCTACAGGTAACCCCCCGCCTGACAGGAGAGCCCGAGCTACAGGTAACCCCCTGCCTGACAGGAGATCCCGAGCTACAGGTAACCCTCCGCCTGACAGGAGAGCCCGAGCTACAGGTAACCCCCCGCCTGACGGGAGAGCCCGAGCTACAGGTAACCCCCCGCCTGACAGGAGAGCCCGAGCTACAGGTAACCCCCCACCTGACAGGAGAGCCCGAGCTACAGGTAACCCCCCGCCTGACAGGAGAGCCCGAGCTACAGGTAACCTCCCGCCTGACAGGAGAGCCCGAGCTACAGGTAACCCCCCGCCTGACAGGAGAGCCCGAGCTACAGGTAACCCCCCGCCTGACAGGAGAGCCCGAGCTACAGGTAACCCCCCCCCGCCTGACAGGAGAGCCCGAGCTACAGGTAACCCCCCGCCTGACAGGAGAGCATGAGCTACAGGTAACCCCCCGCCTGACAGGAGAGCCCGAGCTACATGTAACCCCCCCGTCTGATGTGGTCCTTGTATAACTTGGAGCCTCTCTTTTACATAAATCTTCTTGCAGTACTAGATTCTTCCAGCACACTCCTTCTGTGTGACCCACCGAGGATGGACAAGGACAGGAATGAGACCTCTAGGGGAATACTAGACCTCACCCTGGAGATCATCTACCTGCTGACCGGAGAGGTAAACTCCTCTGTCTTATTACTTGTCTGTTCTGGAGACATCACCTACAAATGGAAAGGGCCATGGACCTGCCTAGAGTAGAGTGAACCAGTTCAGCATGAATTACACTTCCCATAGATCCAAAATAATCAGACATCCTGAAATGATTTATTTAACCTTTTATTTCTCTTCATTCACAGGATCACACAATAGTGAGGAAGACTCCGGAGGACTCTGTGATTCTTAATATCCATCTCTGTGAGCCAGAACGATGGACCCAGAGCCCCATCACCCAGCCTCCACCTCATTCACTGATACATGAGCAGAAGATCCTAGAACTTACCTCCAGGATCACTGAGCTGCTGAGCGGAGAGGTGAGCGCTGCCGGGAATGCTGGGACATTATATAATAACACAAGGGAGGGGTCCGGGGGATGACTGTGTCATTGTGTGTGTCAGGTTCCTATAAGATGTCAGGATGTGGCTGTCTATTTCTCCATGGAGGAGTGGGAGTATGTAGAAGGACACAAGGATCTGTACAAGGACGTCATGATGAAGAATGGCCTATCAGGGATGGAGCAGGACAGAACCATGGCTGCCCGGATCCTGGACCTCACCCTAGAGATCATCTACTGGATAACTGGAGAGGTGAGAGTCTCCCAGGACACGGCTCTTATCTCTAGGAATACAACAGGGAAATGACTGGAGAGGTGAAGGATTCTTAGGATCTATGTAGTGATCAGTGTCTCCCCATACACAGGATTACACAGTAGTGAAGAAGTCGTCTGGTGAGTGTTTGACCCCCCGTGTGTCAGGAGGATGGACCCAGAGCCCCATCACCCAGCCTCCACCTCATTCACTGATACATGAGCAGAAGATCCTAGAACTTACCTCCAGGATCACTGAGCTGCTGAGCGGAGAGGTGAGCGCTGCCGGGAATGCTGGGACATTATATAATAACACAAGGGAGGGGTCCGGGGGATGACTGTGTCATTGTGTGTGTCAGGTTCCTATAAGATGTCAGGATGTGGCTGTCTATTTCTCCATGGAGGAGTGGGAGTATGTAGAAGGACACAAGGACCTGTACAAGGAGGTCATGATGGAGGACCACCAGCCCCTCACATCACCAGGTAAGAATTGAATTGGTCCTGTCATGTGATTTATTTTGTCCTATTTGAGAGCAGAATAAGCAAAATGGATGGAGGAGCACAGGTTTGGACTGACCCACATGTGAATCACATTGTATAATTTTTAAATAACGAATTGCATGAAATAAGTATTAGATCCCATAGAAAAACAGAACATAATATCTGGTATAGAAACAAATGGTTGGTAGTTTCCTGTATTTCTTCACATGGTTTGCTCTGCAGTAGGGATTTTGGCCCAGTCCTCCATTCATATCCTCTCCAGATCTCCCAGGTTTCGGGGCTGTCGCTGGGCGTCATTGAGTTTCAGCTCCCTACAAAGATTTATGATTAGGTTTAGGTCTGGAGACTGTTGAGACCTCTCCAGGACCTCAAGATGCTTCATATGGGCGGAGCTGCTCCTTAGTTGACCTGGCTGTGTGTTTTGGGTCATTGTCATGCTGGAAGACCCAACCACGACCCATCTTCAATGTTATCACTGATCTTTTCTCATTATTCATATGCATTGGTGTATGATCTATGGCGATGCTGTGACTCTTTTTGCATTTCATGAACTTGTACATAGTGCACAATGTTTCAGTATTTATTTATATAACTGATACCGGAGTGCGGCTAAACCAGTCCTAGTGGATAGGGACAGTTCTGAGTCAGTTTGATATCGGAGCACTGAATGATCTTTTGGTTTTTATTATATATATATATATCTTTTTGATGTATGGCTCAAGCAGTAGCCTTTTGAGTATCAATTACTGATGGAAGGATGTTTTTGTCTAAAATCTTGTAATACATGATCCCATTCATCCTCAGTCGTCCTGTCCCCTATGCAGAAAACCACCTCCACAGTACAATGTTTCCTCCCTCAGGCTTCACGTTTGGGACGATGTTCCTAGGGTTGTAATTATCCTTCTTCCTCCTCTAAATCCAGCAAATTGAATTGATACTAAAAAGTTCTATTTTGGTCACATCAAAATATATGACCTTCTCTCTGGATCATATCCACTTGGTCAGTGGGGAACCTGGACATGGGCTGCATGAGCATGGAGACCTTGCAAGCTCTGCAGAATATTAATCCATGACCGGGTAGTGTGTTACTAACAGTAACCTTTGGGACTGTGTACCCAACTGCTTGAGGTCAGTGACCAGGTCCTTCTGTGTAGATTCTGATTCCTGACCTTTCTTAGAATCATCATTGCCTTACGAGGTAAGATTTTACATCGAGCCACAGACCAAGGAAGACTGACAGTCATCTAGTGTTCTAATAATTGTGCCAACCGTTGTTGTCTTCCCACCAAGCTGCTTCCCTACTATCCTGTAGAATGAATCGCACAGATACCCCTGGTCTCCAAGTAAAATTTTGTAATCTACTTTTATCTATCTTAGGAGGGAGTAGCCCCCCCCCCCCCCCCGAGGTACTACTCTTAGCTTTCATTGGCTTATCTTATTTTGGTCATATTTCCGCAGCTGGCAAGATAGGCATAACCAGTAAATATCATGTCATCTGAGACGCTAGACATGTATTTTTCATGGTGCGCTGCCAGGGAATACACATCAAATGCTTTCTTTGAGTTCATGTAAGACGTGAGCTTGGACATCATGCAAAGATTGACTTCTTCTTGAATAACTTCAATAGAAAATCAAGACATATCCATAACATATGTGCCCTTTGAACTGCACCAAAAACTGCATGTAAGATTACAGGCAAATAAGAATGTTAAAAAAAAAGTTGGGAATTTAAAAAAAAAACTTATAATAAATAATTATTATTAATCGCTTATTTCTTTTTTTGTTATCCTTCACAGAAAATATAAGAAGTAAAAATGTAGAAGAAAATGTCACACGCTCTTCCAAAGAAGCCCACATTATCCTTAATGGACAACCAGGACACGATCGTGCAAATCTATCAAACAGTCCTCTATATCATAAGGAACCTTCTCCTGCCGAGTCACTAACTAAAAAGCAAAAAGATGGTAAAAGTTTTCAATGTGATACATGTGCGAGATGGTTTTCACAACGCATGGGTCTTGTTATACATCAAAGAACTCACACAGGGGAGAAGCCATTCTCCTGTGCAGAATGTGGGAAAAGCTTTGCCAGTAAATCAGGACTTTATAAACATGAGTATCGTCACAAAGAAGAGAAACCATATTCCTGTACAGTATGTGGGAAAGGTTTCATAGAAAAAAGAATTCTTATTGGACACGAGAGAACTCACACTGGGGAAAAGCCATATTCATGTCGAGAATGTGGAAAAAGTTTTTCTCATAAAGCACATGTTGTTGCACATGAGAGAAGTCACACAGGAGAGAGGCCGTACCCATGTGCGGAATGTGGGAAGTGCTTTATAGAATACTCAAGCCTTTTTATTCATAGGAGAACTCACACAGGAGAGAAGCCACATGCATGCTCAGAATGTGGGAAATGTTTTATTACTAAAGCCAAACTCCAGAGTCACCAGCTAAGTCACACCGGGGAGAAACCATTTTCATGTTCTGAATGTGGCAAATGTTTTACTTCTTCATATAGCCTGAAGAATCATCAGAAAAGTCACACTGGAGAGAAACCATTTTCATGTTCTGAATGTGGCAAATTATATTCTTCTAAATTTAGCCTTGTGGACCATCAGAGAAGTCACACTGGAGAGAAACCATTTACATGTTCCGAATGTGGCAAATGTTTTACATTTCTATTAAGTCTGAGGCGTCATCAGAAAAGTCACAGTGGAGAGAAACCGTTTTCATGTTCTGAATGTGATAAATGTTTTACTTCTAAACCCAGACTCGTGGACCATCAGAAAATCCACACTGGAGTGAAACCATATTCATGTACCGAATGTGACAGATGCTATTCTTCGAAATTTAGTCTTATGGACCATCAGAGAACTCACACTGGAGAGAAACCATTTTCATGTTCTGAATGTGGGAAATGTTTTACTTTTTCATTAAGTCTGAAGCGTCATCTGAAAAGTCACACCGGAGAGAAACCATTTTCATGTTCTGAATGTGACAAATGTTTTACTTCTAAACCTAGCCTGATTGACCATCAGAAAATCCACACTGGAGTGAAACCTTATCCATGTACTGAATGTGACAAATGTTTTACTTCTTCATCTAGTCTGAAGCAACATCAGAAACTTCACACTGGAGAGAAACCATTTTCATGTTCAGAGTGCGGTAAATGTTTAACCTCCTCCTCTAGTCTCAGGCAGCATCAGAGAAGCCACACTGGAGAGAAGCCATTTTCATGTTCGGAATGTGGCAAATGTTACGACACCAAATCTAAATATATGGACCATCAGAGAAGCCACACCGGAGAGAAACCATTTTCATGTTCAGAGTGTGGGAAATGTTTTCATAGTAAAGGTAACCTTCGTAGTCATCTGAAAGTTCATCTCGGGAAGAAACCACTTTAATGTTTTACATTTCCAAATTTTTTCGGAAAAAAAAAAATAATTTTGTATCTCTTGAGCTCGTTTACACAAAAAATAAATGTTTTATTTCGAATGAAGGAGAGGTTGTCTGCACACAATACATAGCGGATTTTCAGGGGCTGCTATATAAGGCTACATGCACATGGCACATAGTGTTATACAGGACACAAGGGATCACTGTTTGCGGACAGATGATGTCCACCACACGTCTACTATCAAAAAGCTTGCCTGGGCTCGCAAAAAGGGTAGAAATATGATCTGATCTATCTTTTATGACCCCGGCACACAATTCATGCATGGAACCATCAAAAATAACTAAAAGGCACCCATTGAACCATATGGAGTCCCAACCACAGGACTGAGATTGGTCTGAGAAATCCATCCGGAGCCCACCGGTGGAGAACATCTCCTGGAGTGCTGATCCATTGATCATCTGTCAACAGAAGGAGTATGGGATAACTGCTAACCTACCAAGACATGGCTGCCCTCTGACAGCCCAAACGGGGGGGAGGGGACCAAGGTCACTCTGGAGGAGCTGCAGAGATCCACAGCCCATTGGGGAGAATCAATCCATAAACAGATTCTGAGACTGTTATACCCAAATTAACAGGAGTCTCCCTACATAAGAAACCTATTATAGCACTGCTCAATGACCCATTGCCCGGCACAAGTCAAAATGAAAGCTTTATTTGGCTGCAATTGTAACTATCACTTGGTCCTCCACCTTTCCACACCTACGTACAAAAATCGTGTGGATTCTGGTCTGAGAAGTCGCTCGTTGGGGATAGCGGATAAGTTGTATAGTGTGTGTGGACGGACTCCTTCTACCTTTGATTTCTGTATGTCCTTTAATTTTACCCCGGGATATCTTGTTTTGTTCTCTTTAAAAAGAAAAATATATTTACTAACTGTTGGAAATCAATAAAATTGTGGGAGTCATCACTAGCACGTGAATGAAGGGGGATAAGTGTCTCACCTCTTGGTATTCTCCAGTTAAGGTGGAAGCCATGTAGATACTTCAGTCACTTCTGGACACGTTTCTTAAGAGGGAGGAATATACATAATCAGTAAATTTATGATGAGAAGTTAAAATACATACGTGAAATGTATGTTCGAGGGTGACCAAAATATGAATCTTGTATGACTGGTGGCATCATCAGATATAAGTTGCTATATCACCATACATTACAGTTGCGTAATAGTATGTGACTTTGTGTGATAATGATGGGAAATAGGTAAAAATAGGTTTTTAAATCTAATGGTGGACTCATGGTTTCCTATTCTATACTTAACAGGCTGAATGGTTTCACCAATATATAAAAAGCCACATGGGCATTTATTAAAATATATCACATTGGTTGGGTTGGATTTGAAAAAATACCTTTTTTACTTTCTATGGACGGCCAGAATGTGGATGGTAACGGGTTTCACCTCACATGAAGTTAGAATACTAGGCTTCTGGATAGAAAATGGTGAATTAGTATTCACCAGTAATTCCCTTATTTATATAGCACCTGCAGATTACGCAGCGCTGCACAGAGCTTGCCCTGTCCTACATGGGGCTCACAATCTAATCAACCTACCAGTATGTCTTGGAGTGTGGGAGGAAACCGGAGGACCCAGCAGAAACCCACGTAAACATGGAGAGAACATACAAACTCCGTGCAGATGTTGACCCTTTCCATTAGTTCTAATTCACCATTTCCACCTCGTCCCCCGAAGACGGCCCCACCTGGAGATTTACAAAATAGGATGGTCCTTTATTTAGGGTGGGAACTTTTCTACCAAAGGCTAAGAAAGAGGTAAGTTTAGGCAGTAGTGTTTTGAGAATGTAGATGTAGAAGACCATTTTGTGGCCTTGCAAAATTGCTCCAACAAGGCCCCGTTTTTTTTTTGCCCGAGAAGCACATACAGCATGTGACCTTTGAGATTGGAAGGGACTGGATTCCCTTGTAATTTGTAGCAAGTAGAGATAATTTTTAGCCACCGTGCAATTGTCGCTTTGGACGCCTTCCTCCCCTTGTTCTTTCCCTGAAACTGAATTAGAAGGTTATGATGAACATGCCAGGTTTCAGTAGCCTGAAATATTTTATGACAATCCGTCTTACATCCAGCGAATACCACTCTAGTTCTCTGTTTGATGGGTTCTCGTCGAATGATGGTAAGGAGATTTCCTGATCTCTGTGGAAACTAGAGACCACCTTGGGAACAAAGGTGAGTATTATCCTCAATAATTATCCTCATCAAGAATATGCATGTACTGTATGGTTCTTTGGGTGAGCTACATCTCTAATAGCTATCAAAAAGGTGGTTTTCAGAGTAAAAGTGTTAATGTTAGCTTTCTCAACTGGCTCAAAGGGTTCTTTAGCCAAAGCATTAAGTACCAAAGCAAGGTCCCACGAAGGAATCTTTTTGAGGACCTGAGGTTTAATTCTGGCAGCTGCAGAGACAAATCTTTTAACCCACTTGTGATCAATGAGGGAACAGTCAAAGGAGGCACAGAGAGCCAAAACTTAGAATTTCAGAGTAATGGTAAACAGTCCCAACTCTAGTATCTGTAAAATATTAGGATTAGCCTGGAATGGAGGTTTCTCTTTACAAAAAGAAGCAAACTTTTTCCATATTTTATGGTATATTGCTAACGAAACAGGCTTCCTACTTGCCATCAGGGCTTTTATAAGACTGGCGGAGAGTCCCTGGGATTTTAAATATTCAGACTAGGATCCATGCCGACAACTTCAGTTTTCCTGGATCCGGAAGCTAGATAGGACTCTTGAACAGAAGGTTCTTCGATATTGGGAAGACAATTGGATCCTGCAGAGATATTGCTTTCAGGAGCAGATACCAGCTTTTTTTGACCAATTCGAGCAGACTTACATTATTTTTGCCTTGTCATAATGGATATTTTTCAGAACCTTTGCGATTAGGGGAATAGGGGGGGTAGACGTATGCGAGCAGCATGTCCCAGTATTGAGAGAATACATTCAGATGTTCTCTTGCCTCTTGAGTTTCCAGAGAAAAGTAATGTTGGCGCTTGAAGCTCTCTCTTGTGGCAAACATCTGTCAGCGGAGTACCCTATTGTAATGTTAGATAGTGGGAAGTTTCCCAATCTAGGCACCATTCGTTCGGATGGATTTCCTTCCTGCTGAGAAAATCTGTTTCCTTGTTCTCTACCCCCTTTAGGTGGGTAGCTTAGATGGAGAGACCATGTTTCTAAGCCCAGGAAAATATTTTCAGTGCTAGGGAGAAATACCTTGTGCCCCCTGTCTTTTTAGATAGGTCTCCGTTGAAATTTTGTCACTAATAGGTGTTGATGAACCAGATGGATGGAATTTGAGCTCAGAGCTTCCCAAACTGCATGACAGTTTAAGGATTTTCCGGACAGGTTTCCTGGCCAACAGCCCTGAGCGAGGTGATAATGGAAGACTGCTCCCCATCCGGTCTTGCTTGCATTTGTATCATAATGCATGGTTGATTTTGCCAAAATACTCCCTTCAGCAACCATTGAAGATCCTTCCTTACTGTCGCAGGAATAATGATCTTTTTGTCTAGGCAGAAAAATTTTTTGGTTCTAATGCCTATCTTTATGCTCTCAGCATCATCAATTGGTAATGAGAACTACCTCGCAGATCCACCAGGAATCTACCTGGGAGTCCCTCCGTTCTAAAAAAATATTTTTAGCGTGGAAGGGGCAGCTGCGATTTTTAACAGCAACAGAGGAGGCAACCTTCTCTTCTGTAAATGATTTTAGTTCGTTCATGAAAGAGGGTTTCTCTTCCCTCATGAAGTTGTCCATACATACTTTGACATATGTGTTTCTTATGAGTCAAGCACTGAGTGGACATACATGTTACATTTTCTGGTTGTTTTGCTTTTCTCAGGTTTTTAATCTCTTTTGGTTTTTCAGGCACATTAGCCTCTTCCCCTTTATATTCTTTGCCTTTACTTAGACCCCTGATCCTCTATGCTATGAGATGCTGTGTGGGCACGTTTACTTACCCGGTCCTGTCGCGATCTCCGCTGTGCGTTGTCCGACGCTCATGGACTCCATCGCGATTCACTAAGATCATGCGCTTGGTTTCCTGCATGTGTCGCTTCCCTGCTCAGTTCCGCCAGAGTTCACCTTCTACTTCCTGGTGCATGTAAGTGTATGTTTTGCGACACAATTTAAATGTTAAATCCTGCACTCAATCCAAATCCGTTGGATCGTCCGGCAGCGCAGCCTGTTATTTCTGTCGCTTCAAAGCCGGTACCGATGCACCAAAATCCGATCGCGTGCGACACAATCCGCTTGTAAATGCCTGTCCGGTGGAGCGGTCCCCGAAAAGTCGGAAAACCCGACGGAAATGCAGCCGCCGGACACTTATAAGCCTTATTGTGCTTAGATTATCAGGGTACAGGTTTATATACACTTTAATTTTGCTTCTGAACATTCCCTTGTATCTGACACACAGAAAAAGAGAGATTAGACAGATATGAGATAATGAGATCCATGAGATGCCTATTACACACAATGACATTCTCAGCTCTGCTATCTCAGCCATAAAAACACTGCCAGCTTTGTGGTGCCTCCCTCCCCTTATCTGTCCGTAGCTTGTACAGTAAGTGTGTTTGCGCTGCTATTTGTTGGAATGAAGTCAACCAAAATTGTATACACCAGAACTGATAGACAGGTTGGAATTATATCTGTGAAATGCAGGATTTTTGTAAATAACAGTGAATTAGAGAATGTGTTATTTTGTGAATCTGAGTATATTTAAGAATCTTGTCTTCGCGAGGCTTAAGGCTTTACAAACACTCAATATAACTAAACTAGAGCCAAAGAAGAATGAAAGAACCTCAAGCCTCTAGATGTGCAGAGAATAATTTATGCAAAAAGTCCCATAATCTCTAAAATGAGGGCAAAAAAGTTTGAGGGTGCGTTCACATGTTCAGATTTTTACATGCAGTTTATGGAGCCAAAAGCAGGTGTGGATCATAATGGGTTGAGACAAATAATTGAAAGGTGCTGTTCCTCTTTAACTCCATTTCTGGGTTTGGACATCGAAAACTGCATCTGAAAAACTGAATGTGTGTTCGCACCCTGAAGGTGGGTTCTCACATATTGTTTGCATTGTAAGCGTGTGTCACGCGACACTTTTTTTTTAATGCGGCGGTTTTTCCGAATCCGTTGGGTTTTCTTACGGCCGATTTCCATTGCGTGCAACCTGGCGCCGATGCGACACAATCCGATCGCGTGCGCCAAAATCCCGGGGCAATTCAGGGAAAATCGCCGGAAATATTCGTGTAACCCATTGGAAAAACGCGATTCGGGCCCTTAGTAAATGACCCCCAATGTTTTGAATGTTCACAATGCAACAAACCAGGTGCTTGTTGCTGTTACTATGGCCCAGATTTACTGAAGCCCCTGCACCAGTTTTCTTTGACTTTGCACTATACCCCACGCGGCACAAAATTCTGCACTGAAATGGTTGTCCTGGTGCTCAGCCGGACTGTGCGTTAAATTTAACATGCAAGGTCCGACAGAGGTGTGTTGTATACCCCATATTAAAGTTGCTACAAAAAAAATGGTGCACTCTGTTGAAGCAGTGCATGGGGCTCCAGATTCATGAAGAAAGTGTACCACAAATCATGAATCTGGCGCAGCCTTCACACTACACAGGCAACGGCACATAGTTTAGTTTGCACTGTTTTTAGAAAATTTGGGCCTACGCGTTTCATTGAGCCTTTGTAAAAACAATGCAGATGCCACGTGTGAGTACACACTTCAATGGGTCGCAGGCGACGCCTGTGGAGGTATTTGCCTCAAGGGGGAGTCCTCCAGGCTCACAGTATGGGGTCCTTCAAGCCAGACATGATGTCTGACCTGTATTCACTGCGTCCTTATAGTAAAGATACAGACTTCTGCTTCAGTGGTGTTATCTCCACAAAGAAGCGGACCAGGGTGGATTCCCATTCAGATCTACTCCTCTTCTTTGTCTACTTGTGATTGCATAATCCCGAAATGGCACCCTTTAAACAGTTAATAAGACTCCAGGCATCTTGGATAACCCTAATGGTGTGGGGACCCTGGACTCATCTAGAAAGTAAGGCATGGTATGTAAAAAAATCCTATGCACAGAGTCTTGAGTTTGTGTTCCAGGGTGTCTAACGTCCCAAACCTGGTGCAGGGTAGTGTTGCTCAAGTTGTGGGCGTCCTTGTTCCTACTGAACATTCTGCTGCAGAACACATTAGCTCAGATGGTCTAAGCCATGTCCTGGGTGACCCCTGGAACAGGCTTCAATAAGCCCTCAGCTTGGATGAGCATATGAATAGTCTTTGGCTTCCACAGATCCTGTATAATTTCCTACAGCTGGTGATCCCTCACAAAACTGACTGCTCTGGTGTAATTCTAGTGGGTGTCCCACTTGTAAGGGAATGAGATATCCCACTCTCATCTGTGACCCCTGCAAAATGGCAGGAGGAAGAATCAAGAACTGGTCATTCCCCCACAGCTGTTGATGGTCCTCACAGTATTGTGCAAACAGTCTCTAACAAAAGAAATCCAAAGCAATGTGAAGATGTTGGGGAGGCTCTTACCCCCTTGGGCATTTCTGTTCACTTGACTCTGTACATATTTGAGCTGCGGACACCAAGAAAATGGTTCTTGTAATGGCCCTGCTTAACTAGATGCCAAGGCAGCAACTAGTTCAGCAGGACCATTACCTATCCATGTAGAGTTGTCTGGGACCCACAATCCAGTCTGGTTTTGACTTTAGATAAGCATTCTTGCCAGGACATTAGGGCCGTGTCTTCCTTCCATAACAAAACTCCCAGAACCTTGATAAAGTCCAATTGAAATGTGAAGGGGCAAAATAAGTATGGCCTCCGACTTCTTGCAGTTGACTTTTGCCATTAACCCCGTCTGAACTCATCGCAGTTCTTGGCGAGTGCAGTCACCAAATGCTGGTTAATGATGTACAGTGAGCACTTGACCTTGTTGCATGCTTGTCCATGTGCAGCGAGGGATCTCTTTGTTCGGACAGATAGACTCTACAAACAGCTTTATGTGAAAGAGGGCAGCCTTGTCTGACGGTCAGTCTTCCAGCTGTTCACCAACATCGTGCTGTGGATATCAGGGTACATCTGGTCAACAAAGGTACAGAACATCTTATCCAAACCAAACTTACATGGGACCCTGCCATGAACTTGGGTGAGATCTGGTCGAAAGCCTTCTCCTGTACCAGGCTGACCAGGGACGCTTGCACACAGTGTATTTTGATATACTGCACCCTGCCTCTTACAATCGCTGTCTACAATTCTACGACCAGATATGCCTGATATAAGTCTGATCTCGATTGATGATCTCTCAACTTGTTGGCCAGGATCTTGTAGTCCACGTTGAGCAGAGAGATTGGATGCCAGTTCTTAAGGTAGCACCTCTCACCCTTCCACTTGTACAAGACGGTAATCATTTCTTGCCTCAATAACGGTGGCTTCTAGTTCTCCGTTACCATCTCCTTGTAGGGGACTGGGAGACTGTCAGTATCTGGAGTCCTGCTGGATCTGAAGGATTTAGCACCAGAGAGCAGCTTGTCCTCCGTCAGAGGGGCATAGCTGCAGGATCGAGAGTGTTAGTGGTACCTTGTGGGAACCTCTCTGCAGCTTCATCATCTTTGTTTTCAGGGAGTAGAGGCTGCTGTATAAGTCTACAGAATAGTTAGTCCTTTTAAGACTGCCAAGGCAATTTAACACCTTAATTACAAGTCTGTCCTAGGACAGAATAATGCCTTCTTGGTCAAGCCTAAAACTTAACTTTTAATAATTCCAAAGTAAAATATAACCTGACTATGATCACACATATTTTAAAACTCCAAGTTTGGGCTGCTGTCGTGACGCTGTATAGTCTGAAAGATGAGTATCAACTCAAGATATACTTTTCATTTTTGGATCCCTGCAGTAATCCTACTTATTCGCAGCCACAAACATGACACTTAAAAAACGCACTCTAGCCCCCCTGACGTGTTTCGCCGGTTAAACCAGCGTCATCAGGGGATCAGGGCTGTATATGGATATATGTATAACGTGTACTGAGGGGTCTATGTAATGTATATGGATATATGTATATACTGTGTACTGAGGGGTCTATGAAATGTATATGGATATATGTATACTGTGTACTGAGGGGTCCATGTAATGTGTATATATATATACACACTCACCGGTCACTTTATTAGGTACACCTGTCCAACTGCTCGTTAACACTTAATTTCTAATCAGCCAATCACATGGCGGCAACTCAGTGCATTTAGGCATGTAGACAAGGTCAAGACAATCTCCTGCAGTTCAAACCGAGCATCAGTATGGGGAAGAAAGGTGATTTGAGTGCCTTTGAACGTGGCATGGTTGTTGGTGCCAGAAGGGTTGGTCTGAGTATTTCAGAAACTGCTGATCTACTGGGATTTTCACGCACAACCATCTCTAGGGTTTACAGAGAATGGTCCGAAAAAGAAAAAACATCCAGTGAGCGGCAGTTCTGTGGGCGGAAATGCCTTGTTGATGCCAGAGGTCAGAGGAGAATGGGCAGACTGGTTCGAGCTGATAGAAAGGCAACAGTGACTCAAATCGCCACCGTTACAACCAAGGTAGGCAGAAGAGCATCTCTGAATGGACAGTACGTTGAACTTTGAGGCAGATGGGCTACAGCAGCAGAAGACCACTCCGGGTGCCACTCCTTTCAGCAAAGGAAAAAGGAAACTAAGGCTACAATTTGCACAAGCTCATCGAAATTGGACAGTAGAAGATTGGAAAAACGTTGCCTGGTCTGATGAGTCTCGATTTCTGCTACGACATTCGGATGGTAGGGTCAGAATTTGGCGTCAACAACATGAAAGCATGGATCCATCCTGCCTTGTATCAACGGTTCAGGCTGGTGGTGGTGGTGTCATGGTGTGGGGAATATTTTCTTGGCACTCTTTGGGCCCCTTGGTACCAATTGAGCATCGTTGCAACGCCACAGCCTACCTGAGTATTGTTGCTGACCATGTCCATCCCTTTATGAGCACAATGTACCCTGTAACATCTGATGGCTACTTTCAGCAGGATAATGCGCCATGTCATAAAGCTGGAATCATCTCAGACTGGTTTCTTGAACATGACAATGAGTTCACTGGACACAAATGGCCTCCACAGTCACCAGATCTCAATCTAATAGAGCATCTTTGGGATGTGGTGGAACGGGAGATTCGCATCATGGATGTGCAGCCGACAAATCTGCGGCAACTGTGTGATGCCATCATGTCAATATGGACCAAAATTTCTGAGGAATGCTTCCAGCACCTTGTTGAATCTATGCCACGAAGAATTGAGGCAGTTCTGAAGGCAAAAGGGGGTCCAACCCGTTACTAGCATGGTGTACCTAATAAAGTGGCCGGTGAGTGTATGTATACCGTGTACTGAGGGGTCCATGTAATGTATATGGATATATGTATACCGTGTACTGAGGGGTCCATGTAATGTATATGGATATATGTATACCGTATACTGAGGGGTCTTTGTAATGTATATGGATATATTTATACCGTGTACTGAGGGGTCCATGTAATGTATATGGATATATGTATACCGTGTACTGAGGGGTCCATGTAATGTATATGGATATATGTATACCGTGTACTGAGGGGTCCATGTAATGTATATGGATATATGTATACCGTGTACTGAGGGGTCCATGTAATGTATATGGATATATGTATACCGTGTACTGAGGGGTCCATGTAATGTATATGGATATATGTATACCGTGTACTGAGGGGTCCATGTAATGTATATGGATATATGTATACCGTGTACTGAGGGGTCTATGTAATGTATATGGATATATGTATACCGTGTACTGAGGGGTCCATGTAATATATATACTGTGTACTGAGGGCATTACATGGGATCATTCTCATAGACTGTAAGCTCTTGTGATCAGGACTCACTCCTGTTGTTTTATATGACTGTTTGTATATGTCTTATATCATATGTAAAGCGTTACAGAGTTTGATGCCGCTATTATTACTAAGATTATTATTATTTATCCACATATCCAAGTAATCTGACTAAAAATTATGAAAATATCACCAAAATTTTTCCACTCACATGAAGTACAATGTGTCAGGAATAAACCATCTCAAAATCACCTGGAAAAGTTAAAGCTTTCAGGAATTATTACCACATAACGTGACACCCGGCAGATTCTGAGGAAAACACTGCACCAGGGAGGAGAGAACTGGCATCTAGGGGTTAATATTAGAAGGCGGAGCTGTGTTGTCATGACAACCTGCTCTAGCTGCTTCCTTCCTTTCTTGTCATACTGACAGGCATGCTGACCAATCAGAGGAGGCTGTGGGGGCGGAACAGAGGGAAATGTGCCTGTGCCTGTGTTGTATATGAAAGAGATCTGGCTGAGGTATACTTGGTGTCTCTGTGACTGTATGGCGCGGGAGTTCACAGGATATGGAGAAGAGAGAAAGCAGGACAGAGAAAGAAATGACTGCAGCCCACACAGGAGCCCGAGCTACAGGTAACCCCCCGCCTGACAGGAGAGGCCGAGCTACAGGTAACCCCCCGCCTGACAGGAGAGGCCGAGCTACAGGTAACCCCCCGCCTGACAGGAGAGGCCGAGCTACAGGTAACCCCCCGCCTGACAGGAGAGGCCGAGCTACAGGTAACCCCCTCCTGACAGGAGAGGCCGAGCTACAGGTAACCCCCTCCTGACAGGAGAGGCCGAGCTACAGGTAACCCCCTCCTGACAGGAGAGGCCGAGCTACAGGTAACCCCCTGCCTGACAGGAGAGCCCGAGCTACAGGTAACCCCCCCGCCTGACAGGAGAGCCTGAGCTACAGGTAACCCCCCGCCTGACAGGAGAGGCCGAGCTACAGGTAACCCCCCGCCTGACAGGTGAGGCCGAGCTACAGGTAACCCCCCGCCTGACAGGAGAGGCCGAGCTACAGGTAACCCCCCGCCTGACAGGAGAGGCCGAGCTACAGGTAACCCCCCGCCTGACAGGAGAGGCCGAGCTACAGGTAACCCCCCGCCTGACAGGAGAGGCCGAGCTACAGGTAACCCCCCGCCTGACAGGAGAGGCCGAGCTACAGGTAACCCCCCCGCCTGACAGGAGAGGCCGAGCTACAGGTAACCCCCCCGCCTGACAGGAGAGGCCGAGCTACAGGTAACCCCCCCGCCTGACAGGAGAGGCCGAGCTACAGGTAACCCCCCGCCTGACAGGAGAGGCCGAGCTACAGGTAACCCCCCGCCTGACAGGAGAGGCCGAGCTACAGGTAACCCCCCGCCTGACAGGAGAGGCCGAGCTACAGGTAACCCCCCCGCCTGACAGGAGAGGCCGAGCTACAGGTAACCCCCCCGCCTGACAGGAGAGGCCGAGCTACAGGTAACCCCCCGCCTGACAGGAGAGGCCGAGCTACAAGTAACCCCCCGCCTGACAAGAGAGGCCGAGCTACAGGTAACCCCCCCGCCTGACAAGAGAGGACGAGCTACAGGTAACCCCCCGCCTGACAGGAGAGGCCGAGCTACAGGTAACCCCCCCGCCTGACAAGAGAGGCCGAGCTACAGGTAACCCCCCCGCCTGACAAGAGAGGCCGAGCTACAGGTAACCCCCCCCCCACATGACAGGAGAGGCCGAGCTACAGGTAACCCCCCGCCTAAAAAGGAGAGGCCGAGCTACAGGTAACCCCCCCCCCCCACCTGACAGGAGAGGCCGAGCTACAGGTAGCCCTCCCCCCTGACAGGAGAGGCCGAGCTACAGGTAACCCCCCGCCTGACAGGAGAGGCCGAGCTACAGGTAACCCCCCGCCTGACAGGAGAGGCCGAGCTACACGTAACCTCCCGCCTGACAGGAGAGCCTGAGCTACACGTAACCTCCCGCCTGACAGGAGAGCCTGAGCTACAGGTAACCCCCCTGCTTGACAGGAGAGCCCGAGCTACAGGTAACCGCCCTGCCTGGCAGGAGAGCCCGAGCTACAGGTAACCCCCTGCCTGACAGGAGAGCCCGAGCTACAGGTAACCCCCCGCCTGACAGGAGAGCCCGAGCTACAGGTAACCCCCCGCCTGACAGGAGAGCCCGAGCTACAGGTAACCCCCGCCTGACAGGAGAGCCCGAGCTACAGGTAACCCCCCGCCTGACAGGAGAGCCCGAGCTACAGGTAACCCCCCCGCCTGACAGGAGAGCCCGAGCTACAGGTAACCCCCCGCCTGACAGGAGAGGCCGAGCTTCAGGTAACCCCCCGCCTGACAGGAGAGCCCGAGCTACAGGTAACCCCCCCGCCTGACAGGAGAGGCCGAGCTTCAGGTAACCCCCCGCCTGACAGGAGAGGCCGAGCTTCAGGTAACCCCCCGCCTGACAGGAGAGGCTGAGCTACAGGTAACCCCCCGCCCCCGCCTGACAGGAGAGCCTGAGCTACAGGTAACCCCCCGCCTGACAGAAGAGCCCGAGCTACAGGACCCCCCCCCCCCCGCCTGACAGGAGAGCCCGAGCTACAGGAAACACCCCCCCCACCCTGCCTGACAAGAGAGGCTGAGCTACAGGTAACACCCCCCGCCTGACAGGAGAGCCCGAGCTACAGGTAACTCCCGTCTGACAGGAGAGCAGTCAGTGATGGTCAGTGTAAGATTCCTTGTGAGCGGGGACATTATGATTCATCTAGTTCTGTGAGCTGACAGTGTGGTTAGATTATCAGGGTGCAGGTTTATATACACTTTCATCCAGCGTCTGAATATTGTATGTACATCGTATTGACACTAAGAGAGATGAGATGGATTAGAGATGTTGAGATCCAAGAGATGCCTATTACACACTGTCACGTTGGCTACATGTCTGTTCTCGCACTATGAGATCTTTGGTGCCTCCCTCCCCGGATAAAGAACTTCTCTGTCTGTAGCTTGCAGCTTTTCTCACAATGTGTTTGCTGGCAGGAAGTGAGTGAGTGCAGGGGCTAGAGGCAGGGAGCAGAGAAGGAGAGAGACAGAAATCTCAGCTGCATGTCCGTCACATATAGAACCAAGATGGCTTCCCTCACCCTAAGTCAGAAGTTACAGGGTCGTGTCTAAGGGCAACTGAAATTATATACAACAGGACTGATAGAGACAGAGTGGAATTATATCTGTGAAATGCTACATTTTTGTTAACAGTGAATTAGAGAATGTGTTATTTTGTTATCCTGAGGACATATAAGACACTTGTCTTCCTGAGAAAACCCCTTTAATATCAGAGGTGTTCAGAGACTTGTACTGTGGATACAGCATTCATTCCCCTGTTAGGAAACCCACTATACACAATGGGGCACATTTACTTACCCGTCCTGTCGCGATCCCCAAGGTGCGTTGTCCAAAGAGGATTCGGAGCTGCCACGGTTCACTAAGATCGTGTGTCCAATTTCCTGCTTGTGTCGCTTACCCACTCAGTTCCCCCGGAGTTCACCATCTTCTTCCCGGTGTATGTAAGTGCATGGCTTGCGACACAATTTTGAATGTTAAATCCTGCGCTTAGTCCGAATCAGTCGGGTTGTCCGACAGCCACGCCCCCGATTTGTGCCGCATGAAAGTCAAATCCGATCATGTACACCAAAAACCCCAGTTAAATGCAGCGCAAACCGGAAAAAGTCGGGAAACCCCACGAAAATGCGGTCCACGGACCCATAGTAAATGTGCCCCAATATGTGGTGGAGGCTCAGAGATCCTCTTCCCAGCCCATAAAATGAGTTCCTGTATGTCACATGGTGTAGTCCCCTGTGTGACTTAGAGCTTCTCCTTTCCATAAATCTTCCTGCAGTACTAGATCCTTCCAGAACGCTCCTTCTCCTGAGTGACCCACCGAGGATGGACAAGGACAGGAATGAAACCTCCAGGAGCACATTAGACCTCACCCTGGAGATCATCTACCTGCTGACCAATGAGGTAAACTCCTCTGTGTTAATATATATTATATTATCGGATGACTAGTCTCTACAGTACTGCAACCAAGACAACGAGATACAAGCTCTACTATGAAATATATTAGAATGATTGGGGGATGTGATGCTACCACCAGCAGCACCACCATTGCCATCACCAAGCCGTAACGTTGTAGTAGCCTTGGGCCTAGCAAGGTTCATGCACATCCTTTGACTTGTGTGTGTTCATAACTCGCTGGTGCCAAGATATCCAAACAATTACACATACATGCCCGAGATGCTGCATGAAGTGTGCATGTTTTTGGCTGCTCACTAATCTACACTGTATGTTGGCCTTCCCACAAACTGCCTCATACGTGATGTACCAACTCGGTGGAATTTAACTTGTGAATATGCATATGCTGAAAAAGAGTAGGTGAGCAGCAGGAGGCAATAGGTGAATTCCAGCTCCAGAACGGCCAGGTAAGTCAAACTGCAACTGCACTTCAGCACCAACAACTGCGTCTCCACGAGGGACATTTTTTTTGGCCCTGCACTACTTTTAACATACAACCAATATGGTCAATGCTACTGTTGGCACTACCATCGCCATATTCTGCCTGCGTGAAAAAGCTCTTCAAGCAATGAAGGAGGATTTAATAGTAGCACGGGAGGAAAAAGAGTTGGAACAGGTGTCAAGCCAGTCAACACACGGCTTGCAGGGTGGCTGCGTGGACTACTGGTCTGTGACTGCACTGTCCACCCTGGGACAGTTTTGGTGAAGGAGGAGCTTTCCTCCCTGAGAGCAGCTTATGGGTGTTACTAGAGCATGGTTGGGGGATACAGAGGAGACAACGCCCACTGAGGACAGGTTGTCTTTGCAGCATGTGTAGAGTTACCCCACCGGGGCCTGACCGTGGTGTAGGGACAGCCGGGTTCCCAGTGACTGGAGTGTCCGGGACCACACTTGACAACGGGAATCTTTGCAAAACTTTGCCATTAGGCCATTATGAATCCCAATAGATCTGAAATCGTCAGACATCTAGATATTTCGCTTTGAGAAGGAATTGTTTACCTTTTATATTATTATTATTGTTTTTATACAGGATTACACAAAAGTGAAGAAAACTCTGGGAGACTCTGTGACTCCCAACATCCATCTCCATGAACAATGGAGTGGCTTCCAGAGACTCGTCACCAAGCCTCCACCTCATTCACTGATACATGAGCAGAAGATCCTAGAACTTACCTCCAGGATCACTGAGCTGCTGAGCGGAGAGGTGAGCGCTGCCGGGAATGCTGGGACATTATATAATAACACAAGGGAGGTGTCCGGGGGATGACTGTGTCATTGTGTGTGTCAGGTTCCTATAAGATGTCAGGATGTGGCTGTCTATTTCTCCATGGAGGAGTGGGAGTATGTAGAAGGACACAAGGACCTGTACAAGGACATCATGATGAGGAATGGCCCACTAGTGATGGAGGACAGAACCATGGCTGCCCGGATCCTGGATCTCACCCTAGAGATCATCTACTGGATAACTGGAAAGGTGAGAGACTCCCAGGACACGGCTCTTATCTCTAGGAATACAACAGGGAAATGACTGGAGAGGTGAAGGATTCTTAGGATCTATGTAGTGATCAGTGTCTCCCCATACACAGGATTACACAGTAGTGAAGAAGTCGTCTGGTGAGTGTGTGACCCCCCGTGTATCAGGAGGATGGACCCAGAGCCCCATCACCGAGCCTCCACCTCATTCACTGATACATGAGCAGAAGATCCTAGAACTTACCTCCAGGATCACTGAGCTGCTGAGCGGAGAGGTGAGCGGTGCCGGGAATGCTGGGACATGATATAATAACACAAGGGAGGGCTCCGGGGGATGACTGTGTCATTGTGTGTGTCAGGTTCCTATAAGATGTCAGGATGTGGCTGTCTATTTCTCCATGGAGGAGTGGGAGTATGTAGAAGGACACAAGGACCTGTACAAGGACGTCATGATGGAGGACCACCAGCCCCTCGCATCACCAGGTAAGAGAAGAGTAAACTTAATCTGTCAGAGAGCAGGATAAGATAATGGAGGGAGCACACAGGCTTGGACTGGCCCACAGGGGAATCCAATGGTGGGCCACTGAAGTTGTTGGGCCCCCAGATCCTGTATGATTTGTGCAGAACCCTCACAGATATTATTCAGCATACACATTTCAGCCCCCCTTTGTATATGCTTTGATTGCTGCTCTGCACACTCTTGCCATTCTCTTGATGAGCTTCAAGAGGTAATCACCTGAAATGGTCTTCCAACAGTCTATATGGAGTTCCAGTCCAGCTCACCCCAAACCATCTCGATTGGGTTCAGGTCTGGTGACTTATCTGTACTTATCTGAGGAGCTGCACACCCAGAGATTGTCCAGTGAGGCAGGGGTTGCGCTCGGAACTCCTTCACTCCAAAGCAGATAATGAACAAATTGTAAGGATGACGATGCAATTCCACATTTGGAGTAGTAAAGAGGACAAAGCCATTCTATGTTCACACCCTTGATCGTTTATGTGTGTATATGAAATTTTACCTGGCTCCCGATCAGATTCTTCATCTGAGTCTCGGAGGGAGGGGAGATTTCAAATCCTAATGTTTGCTCCATTGCATCCCGACTCCCATCAGCATCATTTGTTGCTCCTACGCTTCCTCCCACATCCTCTCTGTCCTCCTCCCTCCTGATGATGTCGGCTCACCCCAGCAAGCTATTCTGAAAATGGAGACGCGGCAAGCCAGCTTCACTTCTCAGTGCGTGGAGAGGGAATTCCTGTTGCTTTTGATAGATCAAATAAAGTAACCGTGCAAGTGCGAGAAATGGCTATCTGCAGTGAGCTGATGTCATCAGAAGGTGGGAGGGAGAGAAATTAGAGAAATCAAGATATGCTTTCTCTGAGTTCATGTAAGACCTGAGCGTGGATGTCATGCAATTACTTCACTAAAAAGTCAAGTAATATTCATGACTTAAGTGCCTCTCGAACTACACCAAAATTGAGATAGCAGGCAAATAAGAATATTAAAAAATTAAATCACTAAATAATTTTTTTTATTATCTCTCACAGAAAATCTTAGTGAAAATCTAAAAGAAAAAGGCAACTTATCACTAAGCTGTAAAGTAGAAGTCACAGCGCGCTCCCCTGAAGAAAACCTTATTATTCTTAAAGTAAAACCTGGGCTGGACTCTACAGATCTATCAAACAACCCCCTAAATCATAAAGAACCTTCTCCTGATCAGTCACAAATTTCTACCACAACTACAAAGAAAAAAGATGCTCTACATCAAAGAACTCACACAGGGGAGAAGCCATACTCCTGTGCAGAATGTGGGAAATGCTTTGCCAGTAGATCAGGTCTTTATAAACATGAGTATAGTCACAAGGGAGAGAAACCATATTCCTGTACAGTATGTGGGGAATGTTTTATACTAAAAAGACATCTTATTAGACATGAGAGAAGTCACAAAGGGAAGAAGCCATATTCCTGTGCAGAATGTGGGAAATGCTTTGCCCGCAAATCAGGACTTGATCAACATGAGTATCAGCACAAAGGAGATAAACCATATCCTTGTACAATATGTGGGAAAGGTTTTATAGAAAAAAGTCAGCTTATTAGGCATGAGAGAACTCACACGGGGGAGAAGCCATATTCCTGTGCAGAATGTGGGAAATGCTTTGCCCGCAAATCAGGACTTATTCAACATGAGTATCAGCACAAAGGAGATAAACCATATCCCTGTACAGTATGTGGGAGAGGCTTTATAGAAAAAAGACATCTTATTAGACACGAGAGAACTCACACAGGGGAGAAGCCGTTTTCCTGTTCAGTATGTGGGAAATGCTTTGCCCGAAAATCAGCACTGGATCAACATGCGTATCGACACAAAGAAGATAAACCATATTCCTGTACAGTATGTGGGAAAGGCTTTATACTAAAGAGACAGCTTATCGGACATGAGAGAACTCACACAGGGGAGAAGCCATTTTCCTGTTCAGTATGTGGGAAATGTTTTACAGAAAGATATCTTCTCACTGCACATGCCAGAATTCATACAAATGAAAAACCTTATTCTTGTTCAATATGTGGGAAATGTTTTAGCATGAAGTGGGTGCAGCTGCAACATGAAAGAAACCATACCAGGGAGAAGACATTTTCATGCTCAGTATGTGGGAAATATTTCTCAGATAAAATCGGTGTTGTAAAACACGAGAGAATTCATACTGTAGAGAAGTCCTATTCATGTTCTCTATGTGGGAAGAGCTTCGCAAATAGATCAGACTTTATTAAACACGATGTCATACACGCCGGAGAGAAATCATTCTCATGTTCAGAATGTGGGAAATCATTTACAAGACAAAAAAGTCTCATTATGCATCAGAGAAGTCACACAGGAGAGCGGCCATATTCATGTCGAGAATGTGGGAAAAGGTTTTTATATAAAGCTTATGTTGTTGCACATGAGAGAATTCACACAGGAGAGAAGCCGTATCCATGTACAGAGTGTGGGAAATGCTTTACAGAAAGCTCAAACCTTATTAAACATCAGAGAATTCACACAGGAGAGAAGCCATACACATGCTCGGAGTGTGGGAAATGTTTCAGTACCAAAGCCAAACTACAGGTTCACCAAAGAAGCCACACTGGGGAGAACCCATTTCCATGTTCTGAATGTGGGAAATATTTTACTTCTATATCTAATCTGAATCGTCATCATAGAAAAAGTCACACTGGAGAGAAACCATTTTCATGTTCAAAGTGTGAAAAATCTTTTTTTAGTAAATTTAACCTTCGGGTTCATCAGAGAATTCATAGGGGAAAGAAGCCACTTTAATGTTTTAAATTTCAACATTTTGTAAAAGAAAATTAGATTTCGTATCTCTTGTGCAAATTCACACTGAATGACAATAGGGAGTATTATAAGTGTAATGAAAACTTTGACTTCTATTCGATTGGATATGTGCCATTTATTTGTCTATAGTGTCTGTAAAAACTCAAAACTCTCTGACAATTATGTCTTACAGTGGACCTAGTGTGTAATCTGATTATTATTTGTATCCCAATAAACAGCCTTATCTTGTATCTGTTTATTCATAACGTCTCGCAATCACATTAGCTTATTAGAGATTTTTGCCTGTGGGTCTTATAGTGAATGTTAAGGGGCCATGTCCTTGGTCCTGCAGGTTTTATGTATCTGACATGATTATTATTACACCCCCAGCCTTCACACCGTGTTCCTGCACTGTTGTCAGGCACCCGTTTTTCACCAGAGCCCGCCGCAATGGATTTGTTGCGCCGTGGTACCACCAGGTCGCTCCACAGGCACAACTTTGTACGCGCAGACGGTCATGGTGTAGTACAAGGTCATAAGACAAGATCGTGGTCGGGGACAGGCAGGAGGTCGAGACAGGCAGCACAGGTTCACATAGCTGAAGGTCAGGACAGGAAGCACTGGATCAAAGTCAATAACAGAACCGGGGTCACAACAGGAATTCAGAATACTAGCACAGGGCATCAGATAAGCTTTCTCTAGGGCTGTAAGGCACAAAGATCCGGCAGGGGAAACATTAAACAGAAAAGGCAGCCGGCCAGCAGCAATTATTGGTGTGTTGGCCCTTTAAATCTCTGGAGCCCGCGCTGGAACGTGGCAAGGTAAGGAAGACGGCGGGGGTCCCGCGCAGCAGAGAGGGGCATGGGTGCACCTGCGAACCAGAACGTGGGTCACAGGATCACCCATTACAGTACCCCCCTTCGGCCTCCCCCTCTTCTTAGACTGGAGGAATTTTTGCAGAAGGCCACATTCCAAGATGTTATCCGTGAGCTCTCAGGATCTTTTCACTGGCCTGAACCACTTCCAGTTGACAAGGAAGAACCGCTTCCCTCTAACCGTCTTCATATCCAGGACCTCCTTTACCTTGAAGACATTGGTGGAATCTGCCTCAGGAGCAGGAGGAGGCACTTGCCGAGAGATGATGTTCAGGATGACTGGCTTCAAGAGAGAGACGTGCAAGGAGTTCAGGTTGCGCATGCAGGGAGGAAGGGGAAGCTTATATGCTACAGGATTGATGCGCTTCAGTACTTTAAATGGACCCAGGAATGGAGAACCAAGTTTATAGCTGGGAATCTTCAAATGGACCTACCTAGAAGACAGCCATACTGTGTCACCTGGGGAGAAGATTGGAGGAGACATGCGCTTCTTGTTCGCCTGGGTTTTGATGCAGGCAGATGCCTTCTCAGTTCCGTCCCCAATTCGGTATCCTCTTCCGAAGAGCAGGTGGGAAATAGGTCTTGCCAGGAGGAAACTGTCACAGATCCACAGGAGCAGCGAGTAGCAGGCGTTCAGGTGGAACAATATGTTGGGGAGCAGGATCTTCCCCAACAAAATCCGAGGCATGAGAGAGAGCATTGGCTTTACACTTAACATTCTTTTCTGCATGACGTATCAGAAAGTTGAAGCTGGAGAAGAAGAGAGACCAACGAGCCTCTCTTGGATTGAGAAGCTGGGCAGTCTGGAGGTACAGGAGGTTTTTGTGATCAGTATAGATACTGACTGGATGACGAGCAGCCTCCAGAAGATAACGCCATTCTTCTAAAGCAAGTTTAATGGCCAGAAGCTCCCAATCACCAATTGAGTAGTTCCTCTCTGCGGCTGAAAAGGTATTGGAGAAGAACCTGCAGGGGAGAGTTCTCAGTGAGAACTGCTCCAGCACCAACGAATGAAGTGTGAACGGTTCTCCGTATCAGGCTGGGAGGAAAAGGAGTAAAAAGGTAGACTTCAGCTTAGTAAAAGCTTCTTCAGCCGCTGGAAGGCAGAGCTTAGGATTCGCATTCTTCTTGGTCAGCGCCACAATGGGAGATACCAGGGAGGAGAAATGTGGAATAAACAGCTGGTAGTAATTGGCGAAGCCAAGGGACCTCTGGATAGCTCGAAGTCCCACTGGATAGGGAAACTGAAGTACTGCAGACAACTTTGCACGATCTATCTGTAGTACCTTTTCAGAGATAACATATCCTAGAAATGGGAGACTCCTCTGATGGAATTGGCACTTCTAGAGCTTGGCATATAGGCTATTGGCCCTCAGTCGCAACTTGCCGTACATGGGCCCGATGGGACTCTATGACCGTGGAGAACACCAGGTATAAAGTAGGTCTCTGAAAATGTCATTGACAAACTCCTGGAACACCGCTGGCGCATTACAGAGTCCAAAGGGCATAACAAGGTGCTCGAAGTGCCATCTCGAGTATTGAAGGTGATCTTCCGTTCATCGCCTTCACGGATGTGGATGAGGTTATATGCCCCCTGCAAATCCAACTTGGTGAAAACCTTGGCACCACGTAGACGATCAAACAATTCCATGATCAGGGGTAGTGGGTAGTAGTTTTTCACCGTGACTTTATTGAGGCCGCGGTAATCGATGCAACGGAAGGAGAGAACCATCCTTCTTGGCCACGAAGAAGAATCCG